>NC_042978.1:32875959-33003459 GCF_901001165.1 Salmo trutta | reverse complement strand
GCTTAAATTCACCATTCACTTAACCCAAAACATAATTGATAAATGATGAAGAAAAGGAATTCAGAGGTAACAGGGTTTTTATGAGTAGCCAGTGAAATCCGTTTTATGGGACCGGGGTTATGAGAGCGATGTTGCTCTAACAGAGCCCTGTATTCCCTGGAGGACAGCTCAACCCTTCTCATCTCTCCTTTCTTTCACATACTCTCTCTCTTTTTCAAAGCTCTGGCTCTGGCCCTCTATCAATGCTGCCCAGACAGGATTTACACACTCCCAGACTATCAGTTACCTACATAGTGTACAAAACATTGTGCTTCTTCAGACACATGTTAGGTTTCTACCTACAGTACCGTCTGCCATCATGATATCCTTTCTCTGTCTCTATTTCTCTGTCTCTATTTCTCTGTCTCTATTTCTCTGTCTCTCGCCATCTATTTCTCTATCTCTGTCTCCCGCACTACCCTTGATCTTTCTATCAATTCAATTCAACGGGCTTCATTGGCACGGGAAACATGTTTCCATTGTCAAAGCAAGTGGAACAGATAATAAACAACATTGAAATAAACAATCAAAAATGAACAGTAAACATTACACTCACAAAAGTTCCAAAGGAATAGAGACATTTCAAACGTCATATTATGGCTATATACCGTGTTGTAACGATGTGCAAACAGTTAAAGTACAAAAGGGAAAATAAATAAACATAAATTTGAGACATATATCACTCCCTTCCATATGTTTGTTCTTCCTATGAAGTGCATAGCTACAACATTGAAAATGTCTAACTCTGAAGTGCCTTGAATGAAACAACCATATCAGACAGGGGATTGGTAAAGGCTGTTGAACACATGCACGTTGATGGGTGATTGGCAGCGGAACCGCTCACCAGCTCAGGGAGACGGACAGACACAAGCTGTTCGACAGGTTTATAGTCTTTTGGGTTACAAATGCCGTAGGGGCTGCTGGGTAGTCCCAAATGGCACGCTATTCCCTACATAGTGCACTACTTTCGACCAGAGGGAATATAGGGAATGGAGTGTCATTTAGGACAAAACCTAGAACACAAGTTGTCAGCCAATCAGCTGACTGCTGGAGCATAGAAACAGGAAGTGCCCTTCAAAAAGCATTGATATATTAACGGAATACTATTAGCGGCTGTAGTCATCAATCACCAATCATATCAATCACTAGATTCATTCTACAGGTCTGACATCATGACGTCCTCATACATTATTGTGAATAATGAGCCCTTTCTGACTAATTTATTCCAAGCACTTACATTGCTCTCAGGCTCTGAAATTAAGTCAAATTTAGATCAACACAAACCGCCCCCAAATATGAGTTTTGCAGCTACACAATGAGATAAAGTAGAAATTAAACCCTAGCAAAACACAAGAAGTAGAATTTGGACGCATTCAACGAAAATAGAGTAGACATTCTGCACTCGTTTTTGTTATTATAATGCTGGATATCTGAATTAGGAAGAAGTGAATTTGAGGACCAGTTTGAAATAAGTGATGTATAATACATTCATGTGTTATCTTCTGGGATTTTAAAATATATCTCTATAAACCAAAAACATAATCAAATCAAAAAAACCAGAATCCAATGTTTTTTTAGGAAGCGTAATCAAGTCGGTTGATTGTGAAGAATGGACTGAAACGGTGTTATTACAACCTAGTAGTCTGTTCTGTCTCTGTCCTGTTTAAACACAGAACCCAGCAAAAGAAACCATTTAACCTCAGGCCATGGAGGTGTCCCAAATGAAACCCTATTCCCTACATAGCCCAAAGGGCTCTGGTCAAAGGTTGTGCACTATGTAGATAATAGGCGGCCATTTGGGATGTACACTCCAGAGTCAACAAGGCCATGTGGAGCTACAGAGCAGCACAGCGAGGACTGGGACCAAATCAAGGAAAATCAATGTTGTGTTGGGGCCAAATAAATCAGTGTGTTACATTATATTTCTGTTATTCATTAAACACAAACAGCGTTGTAGCCAGATCATGTGGCCTGATAACAAAAGAGAAGCAATTATAATGTGCCAGGGTTGAACAGGGCTAACGTCACTAACGTCACAGTGGCGAGCCACTCCAACGAGAGAGCTGGGTTTAACCTGCAGTGTAGCGCTGTGCAGGAAGGCTGGGATAGAAACACAGGGCCCAGCAGCGACTAGGAGGACCACATCACACACAGCGCAGAGAGAGACTTTAAAGGCTTCTGTTCCAAGGCTGATTTACATAAGGCAACAGTCTGTCAGCATTAGATGGGTGACTAAGGAAACACAATGCACATATTGTTTAGACAGAGTTGCTAGTGTGCGTTGTGACATACGCCTACTGTATGTGAAAACAGGCTTGTACTGGGAAACAAGAGCAGATTGGAGTAGTATGTTTCTGGTGTGCGCATGTAAAGTCATGTCTCTAATGTAAATGACGCCAAGTGTTGAAATCAAATATGATTCTGTCCCCTATGGCAATGTTGTAATCGGTAACAAAGGGTTTTCCTTTCATGTGTAACATCCTAATCTGTCCCCATGCTAATGTTAGTACACTGAATGTACTAACATTAGAAACACCTTCGTAATATTGAATTACACCCCTTTTTGCCATCAGAACAGCCTCAATTCGTCGGGGCATGGACTCTACAAGGTGTCAAAAGCGTTCCACAGGGATGCTGGCCCATGTTGACTCCAATGCTTCCCACAGTTGTGTCAAGTTGGCTGGATGTCCTTTGGGTGGGGCACCATTCTTGATACACACAGGTACATTTTGAGCATGAAAAACCCAGCAGCGTTGGAGTTCTTGACACAAACCAATGCGCCTGGCAGCTACTAACGTACCCTGTTCAAAGGTACTTACATTCTTTATCTTGCCCATTCACCCTCTGTATGGCACACATTCACAATCCATGTCTCAATTGTTTCAAGGCTTAAAAATCCTTGTTTAACCTGACTCCTCCCCTTCATCTACCTGATTGACAGGTGACAAACCCAAATCTAGGTCCTTGATTGGCCAGCTGTTAGTTCCATGGGCCAGGCAACATGGCATTTTAGGTGACATATCCTTCAACGACAGCTGGACACTTGACTGGGTTAATAAACACTGTTAAATACAAACTCTGCTAATTCCCCTTGTCTTTCAGGCTGTGGTTGGGCATAGCAGGGACTTATCGGGGAGATGTGAAGGGTCACAGCACACACACGCATGGACACACACACAGGGTGACACATTCTCTCACGGACTCACTCCAGGAGACATGTGTCACATTACAGAGGCAGGTCCCTCTCAGCCTGTGGCTCAGCCGTGGCACTCTGTCACTCAACGTGTCCATTGGCGCCAGGATCAGCATTATATTTGCATTCTATATGCATTATATTAACACAATCCTCTTCTGGTTATAGCTATCATAAATAAGCAATACATGATTCTGCTCTGCTTCAATGTAGCTAGCTAGCTCTCAATAATAGTCAAATAAAGCCTAAATAGCCTAAAATGCTTTGCCTACATGCATCATTTGATCAACTGTGAGAAAAGTCAGAGAAGGTTTTCAGGACACATGAATCATACATTAATGATGACACACACTTAAGGAATCCATCTCCTTCCCCCATACAGTACCTTATTGTCACGCTTGCCATCTGCCAAGGCTTGTGAAGTGAACATGGAGCATGGAGAATGTCTGTCTTCTCTCAGGACACAAATCCTGTCATCACAGCCTTCTCTCTCTGCATTCACAGGGCATGTCTGGACAGGACTCCTCCTCCTCTCTCTGGATGGAGCCTAGTATGCATGCCAAATGGCACCCTAGTCCCTTTGTAGTGCACCAGCCTTCTGGTCAAAAGCAGTGCACTATATAGAAGATAGGGTGCCATTTGGGACATAGCCAGGGCTTACAGATGTCCAGTTAGGGCAGTGAACCGGTAGAGCCAGACTAGACACAGTATTCAGGCTACTTTGCGGACTGTGTGTCGACCCACAGGTTGGGCCGTCACGTCACATTTAATTTCAACACTTCAAAGATACTTCAAGGTCTCTCCTGTTGCTGAGGTGGGCAACAGACTTGAAGAGGAAAGGAAGTAGAGGGGAGACATGATGAAGAGGATCCTCAGTAGCCAACAGACTTGAAGAGGAAAGGAAGTAGAGGGGAGACATGATGAAGAGGATCCTCAGTAGCCAACAGACTTGAAGAGGAAAGGAAGTAGAGGGGAGACATGATGAAGAGGATCCTCAGTAGCCAACAGACTTGAAGAGGAAAGGAAGTAGAGGGGAGACATGATGAAGAGGATCCTCAGTAGCCAACAGACTTGAAGAGGAAAGGAAGTAGAGGGGAGACATGATGAAGAGGATCCCTGATACACTGATACTAACCTCCATATCAATATCAGCGTCAAGACGTGGGAGATAAAACCATTTTTCCTTCAGGCAAATGAGTTAAGCGAGTTCAGATAGCCTCAACCTCAAATGAGCATTTGCTCCTGTAGGCACTCTATAGCCTCACGGGTCCACTACCTTGCAGGTACACTAACGGGTTCCTTTGTGGTTTAGAATGGGGACGAACACTAGTTTATAAAAGATAGACCATAAAAATAACATAGATAGACCATACATTGACAAGCATGAGACGGATCATCACTAATTGGTGTGTCCAACTGCCAGATGGGGGCTGTCATTTCAGACAAGACAAGAGCAATAGATTCACTTTTTCAAAATGGCATTGGGTGAAAATTCTGTTTCACATATCACACACACATTTGGCCACACACAGAGTTGAAGTTGACTGAGAAGGAGTCAGACAGTGCCTGCGTCCCAAATGACACCCCATTCTCTACATAGTGCACTGCTTTTGAAGCACAAAACCTTTTTTTCATTACAAAAGTAGTGCACTATATAGGGAATAGGATGCAATTTGGGACACAGTCCTATCAATGAATGACACCCTAAATAACTGAAGCTAGAAAATCCAACAGTGATTAAATTCATCTATTTTGAACTCTTCTTCTAAGGCGGGACAGGACTTTGAATCCAAACTTCAAAGAGCAGAGAAACAAACAGAAAGACTGCCTTCATAACAAAACCAAATTACTAGTGTTACAGAGAAATGTGTTTGATCCACATTCAAATGTGGTAAAATGCTAGACTGAAACCCCAGGCTACAACCTATGTGTGTGTTGTGTGTGTCCTTACTTATGGATCTGTGGAAGTCACAAGTGTTTTTCACTTACAGTAGTGAGTGCATACATTTTCATACTGGTCACCCATGGGAATGGACCCCAAGACCCCGGCATTACAAGTGTCATGCTCTACCAACTGAGCCACACCTACTAACCCCTGTGAAGGAAAACATCCACCAAACATAACATGGAACAAGAACAAAACACAAAAATATGTGTGTTTGTGTGTGTGTGTGTGTGTGTGTGTGTGTGTGTGTGTGTGTGTGTGTGTGTGTGTATAAATATTTTTGTGTGCAAGTCATAAGTGTCTCTCTTTGTGTGATGCACTCACTAACAACCCTGTGGAGGACTATATACACCAAACACAACAAGACTAGAACGAGGACATAGCCTACAAAGCCTCAACAATAATCAATGAATACCTGCTACAATACAATGACACAGCAAACAGCACAGATCTGGAGCTGAAGACTACACAAAGGCGGGATTAGCTCCATTAGTGGAGGAATCTGAAATGCAATTAACCTGCCGTGAGCACAGCAAAGCCTCCTCTCAGATTCCTGCTGTATGGCGCCGGACTGGGGGCCAGGGTGGACGAGAGAGGCAGATGGGGGGGCTGTGTGTGGGGGGGTTCACGGTCTGCGTCCCAAATGGCACCCTATTCCCTAGATAGGGCACTGCTTTTGACCAGGGCCCATATAGTCTCTTCTCACCGCTGCTGTTAAGGGTGCATAGGGCTCTGGTCAAAAGTAGTACACTATATAGAGAATAGGGTGCCATTTAGGAGGCACACAGGACCTCAGGAGACGTGACTAGAGAAGGTGGGGGCAGTAAAAGACTACTGCCCTGAAGTACCCACCCTGCAGCAACTCATAAAGAGCAGAATGCAGAGGTCATAGGACCATATGGGTGGGGAGGGAGAAAGTGATAAGGTGAAGACCCCTAGCAGCTCCTTAACAATATCCCCAATCTGAGCTGGTCATTCTGGGGCAGAAACGTCTGAGCCGCTGGTATAGGGGGAGAAAGGGGTTAGAGAGTGAGAAAAACAGAGAGAAAGAGAGCGAAAAACAGAAAGAGAGACAGTGAGAGTGTGAGAGAAAGAGAGATTTAGAGAGAAAGAGAGAGCGCAGCAAGATTTGTGACCTGTTGCTACAAGAAAAGGGCAACCAGTGAAGAACATTGTAAATACAACCCATATTTAGCACATCATTATAACACTGTACATAGCCATAATATGGCATTTGAAATGTGTCTATTCCTTTGAAACCTGTGAGTGTAATGTTTACTGTTCATTTTTTATTGATTATTTCACTTTTGTTTATTATCTATTTCAACATTTGTTTCCCATGCCAATAAAGCCCTTTGAATTTAATTGAGAAAGAGAGAGAGAGAGAAAGAGAGAGAGAGCGAGAGAGAGCGAGAGAGAGAGAGAGAGAGAGAGTAGCAGGTTAGAGTTTTCCACTGCCTGTCTGGAATCTTTTTTTTATTGAGGGATTTTTCCTCTTTTCTCTGTTAGCTAGGGGCCACCTGCTTTGTTGTCTCTTTTCCTTTCTTGTTGCTACTTTCACACACACACACACACACACACACACACACACACACACACACACACACACACACACACACACACACACACACACACACACACACACACACACACACACACAGTGTCATTATGAATAGGAGCGAGGTGTAGCAACATGTAGGCCACCAAGAGGTAAATGGTGACTCTGTAAATGAATGACTAACCGACAGTAGAGAGGGACTGTGGGATTAGCCTGCTGACAATAGTCTGGTTGAAAGACGTAGGTTGTACCCCAAATGGCACCCTATTTCCTATGGGCCCTGGTCAAAAGAAGTGCACTACATAGGGAATAGGGTACCTTTTGGGACATAACCATAAGCCTAGCTGCTGAAATGTAATCACTCCCTTGAGAGGCTCCTAGCTCTCTGGTGAACAAAGCAAGACAGACAGCTTGTTTAGGTGAGCAGGTTTAAGTACATGCTCACCAAAATACACGTTATCTCTGATGTAGTGCACTATCCATAGCCGCAGGAAGTAGGGGTGCTGAGGGTGTTGCAGAAAAAAAATCTGAATAAAATTAAAAATCACCAAAAATGTTGTATATATATATTTTTTGCAGGACTTTATTAGTCCTGTATTAGCGGACTGAATAGCGGGCCGTGTAGCGCAACAAAAAACATCCCCAAACATATTCCCGCGGCTATGGCACTAACTATGAAAGAAGGAAGGGTTCATGAGTTCATAGAAACTGGACTATTTTCTTTAAGATAAGGATAAAATTTATACTTGAACATTCATATTGTTATTTTATTTTACTACAAGGGTCATTCCACCAATTGGGTGCCTTTTGAGTACTGTAACTTGATGACTATTTTTTTACCAAATTTAAACATTCTGTTATAAAGAGAACATGTTCAAACTTAATTAAAAAAATGAGTTCTCCCATCTCAAGAGGTAAAAAAAAGACTATAGTAAGTTTCAAATAAAGTAACATGGTTGACCGTAACATGGTTGACGATTTCATTTCAGTCAGCCATGAATCCCCTTGTGACAGGGGGAATGGAAGCTTGTTGTGTGCAACAGGGAGGGGCAATTGATTGCAAGCGTCACAAATTCATTGAAATTGTTCAAACATTTCTAGCCTGTCTATGTGTAACAGGGTTGACTTGTTATAATTGACCGCTCGGTTTTCCACCACAAAACACCAGAAAATGGCCAAAAAGAGTAGGACCAGCTCACCTGCTTTTACACTATCATTAACTATTAGATGGTGAATGTTTCTTTATAAAATAATCATATTTAAAAAGGAATAGTTTCACCATATTAAAATGACAGTTCAGTTCACGTAACAGGGTTGACCTTAAGATGAGGGACAGGTTGTTGTTGTTTTTTTCAGAAATCAGAAATAATCTTCAGAAATGACTACATCAGAGGAAGAACATCACTAGGGCTTTACAATGACTATAACAACTTGGAGAAACGTTGGGGTTAAGTGGGTTAAAATCTTCCTAGAAGTCACAATGGATGCATAGATGGACATGACAAAATGCTACATTTTGGCACTTTAGCAAGTCTTTAATCATATAAAAAAACAGATTTATTGAATCTTTCATGTGGTCTAGATTAAAGGGCATGTCATTTAATATAACAAGCTTTTGAAATTGATAATTGCTGCACAATTTCTACTTAAAAAAACACAAGGACGCAAAAGGCACTCATTTCGTGATTTCGTGGAACAACCCACAACCATTTACAAAAAAACTGATTGACTAATTAAGCCACTTACAGTTTATTATTTTCATGCTGAACATTAAAGAAAATTATGGCTTGATTTATTATCTTGAGAATGTTCATCCAGGCACAATATGAAGCTTTATTACAGATTCTTCATTTTACTTCTGCAATAATGCTCACTTGTGATACAAATACAGCTTATTTTCTAAAACTGAGGTTGTTACATAAAAAACTACAGGCAAAATATAGATACTGGCCTTGGGTGAAGTATACTGAGATTACGGTGGGAGACGTGGACCTCGTGGAGAACACACACAGGCCCCCAGCCTCTACATGCTCACAGTCACACACAAACTGTCAACTGGGCGACTCACCGTAGTACTGGTAGATCAGGCCAACAACAACTATGAGAGGCGATAGGCTTTTAGTCAACATTCTGTGATTGCTTTGTGTGTGTGTTTACTTTGAACAGGTGGGGGTACTTTGTTAATGGACGGAAACAATTGAGGTTGGAATTTTCCATTCAAACAAGACAAATCTGGCTGTAGATAATGTAACACCTAGAAAACTGTGAGAATCGCTTTAACCACAAAATATCAAATTCATCTAAATTAACCTCTGTACAGCAAATACTTATAAAAACTAATTTTATACAGAAGACCAACTTTCCATAGTATTATTTACGTGACCACTTCTTCTATATAAAATCGATTTTCTGAACAACAAAACGAAGCGCAGTGAAGAGACACACTTACCTATTTCAAGGTCCAACTGAAAAATACACAGTGAAAGAAAGTCACCTGGAAAAGGATAGTCTTTATAACTCGTGATATAAAGCCGTAGCTGCTGTTATTCCTAAAAAATACAAAAAGATTCCACTCAAAATCCTTTAGTCCTTTAGCATAAAACCTCAGTCAGTCTGCAGTCCCAGAGAGAGAGCGAGAGCGTGCGAAATAGCCCGGGTGGTTGGGGCTAGCCGCTACAGGTGGAGGCAAAGAAGCAGGGAAAGAAGGAAGGTTGCAGCACTTCAAATGAACTGCTCTCTAGTCTAACTAGCTGGCTGGAGCTTCTCTAACTGCCTGCCGCTGCCTGGTCTCCTTGCTGTGCTGTGTGAACTGGCCACCGTCCGTAGAGATTCCACTGAAT
Organism: Salmo trutta; assembly: GCF_901001165.1. Lineage (NCBI taxonomy): Eukaryota > Metazoa > Chordata > Actinopteri > Salmoniformes > Salmonidae > Salmo > Salmo trutta. The sequence continues at coordinate 32,993,884 of NC_042978.1, read as the reverse complement.
CCTGGGAGTCTTGCCTGGGGTCACTGGAGCTCGATGTCTCCTGAGACACTCTCAACTGAATACCCACTGAGCTCTGAACAGGCCAGCCCAGCCACAGCCAATGCCCTAGTATGATGTCACAGGTGTTGAGTTTCAGACAGCATTTTGGGGGATGGGTTGTAAGGGGCCTTGGCCAATTGGAGGGTTTGTTGACAAGTTTTATTCTACACAGGTAGAGCCAGACCTTCCCCCTCTCTCCCACTTCACCTGGCGCCAGAACATAAGGGAAGAAGAGAGAGACAGAGAGTTGGGGGAAGGGGAAGGGGATTCAGGTTAGGTTGTCTTGCTGACTATGGAGGATTCGTTATTTGTTGGAAAACATGAATACTGACTCTCTCTAACCAGCTGTAGTGTTAATCTGGTTTGTGAGGGGAAGGAGTTTAAAAGGAACACAGCATTCATTTTCAGTTCAAACTCAACCTGTCTGAACGAATAAAATAGCTATTATAAAGCTAAAGACCGTTCAAGAAGTGTCCCACGGGGCACAGACGTCAATTCAACTTTTATTCCACGTTGAATCATTGAAATGACGTGGAAACAATGTTGAGTCAACCAGTGTGTGCCCAGTGGGGTGTTATTGCTGCAAACTTTTATCCAAAGCATATTTTCTTGAGTTGAAGGAGCTAGTGAGAGTGCATTCCTGTGTTACTTGAGCGTGGCACTACTGATTGCTTATGACTGAGTGGTGCTTCAACTGAATGCAGAATAACCCTCTCTGGCCGTTCACTTCCAACCTGTTTACTGCCGCCTGTACAGTTCATGTATGTCTGTCAGTCAAGCTGAACTAAAACAGCATTTCTTTGTTTCCTTGAGCTTGGTAGTGATCGTTTAGCACAGAATTAACCTTAGACTGCAAATATTATTTGAACATAGGTCTGGTAACAATGCATCTACAAGCCCTCTCTCTCTCAACTGAAACAAAGCCCAGCTGTAATACTCCTGAGAGATGTCATGCTCATACTGCCGCGAGGGCATTGAGAGAAGGATCCATTACATCCTAATATCACACAACACATTTTCAAAAGCAAACTTCTCACATTACTGACAGAAAGATTTACAATGCCAGCAAAATGAGCTCCATACAAAGAAAGAAACATGGAACATGAAAGTGTGTGTGTGTGTGTGTGTGTGTGTGTGTGTGTGTGTGTGTGTGTGTGTGTGTGTGTGTGTGTGTGTGTGTGTGTGTGTGTGTGTGTGTGTGACCACCTGGCAAAGGAAGCAGATGAGGCTGGTGGCATTTCTTCCCCCATTCCAATTACATGGACACACACGCCCACACATACACACACACGCCCACACATACACACACACGCCCACACATACACACACACGCCCACACATACACACACACGCCCACACATACACACACACGCCCACACATACACACATACACACACACGCCCACACATACACACACACGCCCACACATACACACACACGCCCACACATACACACACACACACACGCCCACACATACACACACACGCCCACACATACACACACACGCCCACACATACACACACACGCCCACACATACACACACACGCCCACACATACACACACATGCCCACACATACACACACACGCCCACACATACACACACACGCCCACACATACACACACACGCCCACACATACACACACACGCCCACACATACACACACACACCCACACATACACACACACACACACACGCCCACACATACACACAGGCCAGGGTTTCCATTAGCCAGTAATAGCCGGCTTTTGGAATATAAAAAAAATAGAAAAGCCAATAATTAAAATTTGCGCCGTCCAATTGTCCAGGTGAATAAAAAAATCCTATTATGAAATAATGCTTTTTAGCCTATTCATTTATGAAAATACCAGTCGATGTAAATACATTTGACTGGTCATGCTTATCAGTCTATTGGTTAATTTGCATAATTTAGTGAAATTGAATTGGCACATGCGTACAGTATATTTGTTATGTATCTTATTTATCACACGTATACAGCATACAGATACAGAGGTTTTGAGCTGAAAATCTGCTACAGCAAATACATAGGCAACGGAAGGCAGTTTTCATCAGCACGTCACACACCACTTTGCAATGAGCTGGAGGCAGTATAATTGTTTGAAACCTGAACATTTTACTACATATTATGAGGTATGTGTTACCGTGCTTTAAAGTAGCCTAGTCAAAATCAAACCCTATCCGTGGAGGCAATTATTTTATATCAACTTTCTTTCATTGTCCAATAGCCAAAAACACATCCTAGTCATTTAAGAAACCCATGTAGTTGTTATATATTACATCTCCCCTCTTTCTAAATGTCTGCTGTCTTCTGCACATTGCTGCACTTATAATGTGAATAAATAATAGTTGATCAACAATTTAAGCTAAACGTTCTGATCTGTTGCATCAGACTCATTGCTTGTTCCATGTTTTTTCCATAGCTTAGGCCTACTGGTTGTATGAATCTGGGATCTCTTATTCCACAACTGTCCCTATTTCTTTCTCCACAAGCTGACCAATAGAACAGGTGAATTTTTCCTACTATGGGGGATAGTAGATTGACATAAGCTTGTGATTTAGCTGTTTGTTACTCATCTTGTTTGTGAGGAAAAGTAAATGTGGACAGTGATTCTAACATCTTTAAAGTGCACGGTAAGAACAACACACGTCATTGCATCCTCGACTTGCATGTTCTGTGAAGATGAATTACCATAATCTAAATGTGATTTCTGTCATTCTGAGCACTGTGGTGGACGACCGAATCAGGTTACGCACCCAATGCATATGGGTCCAGTCATTTTCTCAAATGTCCAGTAAATTAAAATGCTGCTCGTCACGTCTGCGCCGCATTTTCCTAACGGAAACGCTGACTCAGGCACACACTAACGCAGACGCACACACACACACACACACAAACACACACACACACACAGGTCCGCTTGATTAGGAGCGTGAAGGGCTGGTTAATGACCGTCTCATAATCATGCTTTCAAAAACAATGTGTCAGGAGGAAATCCAGTCATCTGTGAAGAAGAACACTACCTCCCATGCCTTCCGTTATTCTGCAACTTACTAAAGAAGAAGAAGAAGAACACTACCTCCCATGCCTACCGTTATTCTGCAACTTACTAAAGAAGAAGAAGAACACTACCTCCCATGCCTACCGTTATTCTGCAACTTACTAAAGAAGAAGAAGAACACTACCTCCCATGCCTACCGTTATTCTGCAACTTACTAAAGAAGAAGAAGAAGAACACTACCTCCCATGCCTTCCGTTATTCTGCAACTTACTAAAGAAGAAGAAGAACACTACCTCCCATGACTACCGTTATTCTGCAACTTACTAAAGAAGAAGAAGAACACTACCTCCCATGACTACCGTTATTCTGCAACTTACTAAAGAAGAAGAAGAACACTACCTCCCATGCCTACCGTTATTCTGCAACTTACTAAAGAAGAAGAAGAACACTACCTCCCATGCCTACCGTTATTCTGCAACTTACTAAAGAAGAAGAAGAACACTACCTCCCATGCCTACCGTTATTCTGCAACTTACTAAAGAAGAAGAAGAACACTACCTCCCATGCCTACCGTTATTCTGCAACTTACTAAAGAAGAAGAAGAAGAACACTACCTCCCATGCCTACCGTTATTCTGCAACTTACTAAAGAAGAAGAAGAACACTACCTCCCATGACTACCGTTATTCTGCAACTTACTAAAGAAGAAGAAGAACACTACCTCCCATGCCTACCGTTATTCTGCAACTTACTAAAGAAGAAGAAGAACACTACCTCCCATGCCTACCGTTATTCTGCAACTTACTAAAGAAGAAGAAGAAGAACACTACCTCCCATGCCTACCGTTATTCTGCAACTTACTAAAGAAGAAGAAGAACACTACCTCCCATGCCTACCGTTATTCTGCAACTTACTAAAGAAGAAGAAGAACACTACCTCCCATGCCTACCGTTATTCTGCAACTTACTAAAGAAGAAGAAGAACACTACCTCCCATGCCTACCGTTATTCTGCAACTTACTAAAGAAGAAGAAGAACACTACCTCCCATGCCTACCGTTATTCTGCAACTTACTAAAGCAAGGATAACACACACACACACACACACACACACACACACACACACACACACACACACACACACACACACACATTTGGGGAACTGTAAATAAGTACACTCACAAGCTAGCTAATGTCGTCCTTAATTCTCGCCATTATGTTGAGTGGCTATTAACTCACTATGTGCCACTAAAGGACGAGTGTTCACAGAGACCTTTCATTACTGGAGGGCTAGGGTTAAAAACAGCCTTTAAATGGAATGAAATGGTGCAATATAAAGATCCTGTATTAGCCTGTGCTGAGTGGCACTGTCAGGGTGGTGATCACTTGTAAATAAATACAACTGCACTATGGGATTACACCACTACAGGCCTGTGCAAATACACTACATGACCAAAAGTATGTGGCCACCTGCTCGTCAAACATCTCATTCCAAAATCATGGCCATTAATATGGAGCTGGTCCTTCCTTTGCTGCTATAACAGTCTCCACTCTTCTGGGAAGGCTTTCTACTAGATGTTGAAACATTGCTGTGGGGACGTACTTCCATTCATCCACAAAAGCATTAGTGAGGTTGGGCACTGATGTTGGGCGATTAGGCCTGGCTCTCAGTCAGCGCTCCAATTCATCCCAAAGGTTTTCGGTGGGGTTGAGGTCAGGGCTCTGTGCACACCGATCTTGACAAACCATTTCTGTATGGTCCTCGCTTTGTGCAAGGGGGCATTGCCATGCTGATACAGGAAAGGGCCATCCCAAAACTGTTGCCACAAAGTTGGAGCACAGAATTGTCTAGAATGTCATTGTGTGCTGTAAGATTTCCCTTCACTAGGACTACTGGGCCTATCCCGAATCATGAAAAACAAGCCGACGTTTAGCATTGCTCATGGTGATCCTAGGCTTGTGTGCAGCTGCTCGGCCATGGAAACCCATTTCTTGTGCTGACGTTGCTTTCAGAGACCGTTTGGAACTCGGTAGTGAGTGTTGCAACCAAGGACAGACGAATCAGTACTCTCCAGTCAGTCCCGTTCTGTGAGCTTGCGTGGCCTACCACTTCGTGGCTGAGCCGTTGTTGCTCCTAGACGTTTCTACTTCACAATAACAGCACTTACAGTTGACCGGGGCAGCTCTAGCAGGGCAGAAATTTGATGAACTGACTTGTTGGAAAAATGGCACCCTATCATTTGTAAATTATGTCTGAGTGTTAGTGTGTACCTCTGGCTATCCGTACATTTTAAAAACAAGAAAATGGTAGCGTCTGGTTTGATTTAAATAAGGAATTTGAAATGATTTATACTTTTTCTTTTGATACTTAAGTCTATTTTAGCAATTACATTTACTTTTGATAAATAGAGAGTGAGAGAGAGAAACAGAGAGTTAAGGATAGAGAGTGAGAGAAACAGAGTTAAGGATAAAGAGTGAGAGAGAGAAATAGAGTTAAGGATAAAAAGTGAGAGAGAAACAGAGAGTGAGGATAAAGAGAGAGAGAGAAACAGAGTGTTAAGGATAGAGTGAGAGAGAGAAACAGAGAGGGAGGATAAAGAGTGAGAGAGAAACAGAGAGGGAGGATAAAGAGTGAGAGAGAAACAGAGAGATAATGATAGAGAGTGAAAGAGAGAAACAGAGAGAGAGAGAGAGAGAGACGGAGAGAGAGAGCGGGAGAGGGAGAGGCAGAGGGAGAGGGAGAGAGAAGGTGGAAACTGAGCAGCACTTCCTAACCTCCTGCTAATGTATGACCATGTTAGAGACACATATTTCCCTCAGATTACACAGACACACAAAGAATTCGAAAACAAATCCAATTTTGATAAACTCCCATATCTACTGGGTGAAATACCAGCAAGATATGTGACATGTTGTCACAAGAAAAGGGCAACCAGTGAAGAATAAACACCATTGTAAATACACTTTTGTACTTTAATTATTTGCAAATCATTATATCATCATTATATATAAACTCAGCAAAAAAAGAAACGTCCTCTCACTGTCAACTGCGATTATTTTCAGCAATCTTAACATGTGTCAATATTTGTATGAACATAACAAGATTCAACAACTCAGACATAAACTGAACAAGTTCCACAGAAATGTGACTAACAGAAATTGAATATTGTATCCCTGAACAAAGGGGGGGGGTCAAAATCAAAAGTAACAGTCAGTATCTGGTGTGGCCACCAGCTGCATTAAGTACTGCAGTGCATCTCCTCCTCATGGACTGCACCAGATTTGCCAGTTCTTGCTGTGAGATGTTACCCCACTCTTCCACCAAGGCACCTGCAAGTTCCCAGACATTTCTGGGGGGAATGGCCCTAGCCCTCACCCTCCGATCCAACAGGTCCCAGACGTGCTCAATGGGATTGAAATCCGGGCTCTTCGCTGGCCATGGCAGAACACTGACATTCCTGTCTTGCAGGAAATCACGCACAGAACGAGCAGTATGGCTGGTGGCATTGTCATGCTGGAGGGTCATGTCAGGATGAGCCTGCAGGAAAGGTACCACATGAGGGTGGAGGATGTCTTCCCAGTAACGCACAGCATTGAGATTACCTGCAATGACAACAAGCTCAGTCTGATGATGCTGTGACACACCGCACCAGACCATGACGGACCCTCCACCTGTAAACCGATCCCGCTCCAGAGTACAGGCCTCGGTGTAACGCTCATTCCTTCGACGATACACGTGAATCCGACCATCACGCCTGGTGAGAAAAATCCGCGACTCGTCAGTGAAGAGCACTCTTTGCCAGTCTTGTCTGGTCCAGCGACGGTGGGTTTGTGCCCATAGGCGACATTGTTGCCGGTGATGTCTGGTGAGGACCTGCCTTACAACAGGCCTACAAGCCCTCAGTCCAGCCTCTCTCAGCCTATTGCGGACAGTCTGAGAACTGATGGAGGGATTGTGCGTTCCTGGTGTAACTCGGGCAGTTGTTGTTGCCATCTTGTACCTGTCCTGCAGGTGTGATGTTCGGATGTACCGATCCTGTGCAGGTGTTACACGTGGTCTGCCACTGCGAGGATGATCAGCTGTCCATCCTGTCTCCCTGTAGCGCTGTCTTAGGCGTCTCACAGTACGGACATTGAAATTTATTGCCCTGACCACATTTGCAGTCCTCATGCCTCCTTGCAGCATGCCAAAGGCACGTTCACACAGATGAGCAGGGACCCTTGGCATCTATCTTTTGTGTTTTCAGAGTCAGTAGAAAGGTATCTTTAGTGTCCTAAGTTTTTATAACTGAGACCTTAATTTCCTACCGTCTGTAACCTGTTAGTGTCTTAACGACCGTTCCACAGGTGCATGTTAATTAACTGTTTATTATCTATTTCACTTGCTTTGGCAATGTAAAAATATATTGTCCATGCCAATAAAGCCCTTAAATTGAAATTGAATTGAGAGAGAGAAACAGAAAGAGAGAGGATAGAGAGAGACAGACAGATATGGAGAATGATAGAACGAGAGAAACAGAGTCTGTTCTCCACTCATCTAGCTAGGATGATTAGGAGTGTGTGTTATTGTCCCATGTACCTTTGTGCATGGAGCAGAATGCAGACAACAAATCATTTTTCATGGGTTATCCCAGGAGGTATTGAAAAACTGGAGATGCATTTAAATAGCTGAATTAAAAGAGGAAATGTGTCACTGTAAAGGCACGTTGGGCAAAGCCAGAGCATCTGCTCTCCTCTCTCTCCTCTAGCTCTGCTCAGCACACTGACTGACTAAACAGGGCTGAGGAGGTACAGAGGAACACACACATGCCCCACAGCCTAGTCATCATGCACGCATGTGAAAACACACATTGCATGCACGCACGCTCACACACGCACGCACGCACGCACGCACGCACGCACGCACGCACGCACGCACACACACACACACACACACACACACACACACACACACACACACACACACACACACACACACACACACACGCTTCCCTGAGAGCCTGGCTGTCAGAGAAGTGGGTGGGCAGAAGTTGACATTCACCCAGTCTACCAACCAGGGCACCTTCAGGTTGTCATCCTCTCTGTTGTCTCTGCTGTGGTAAGTGATGTTTGAGATGTTTTCTTCCTCTGTTGAAATACATGGTCATGATCATACAGAGGCAATTGATCACCATGCTTTTCTATAGATTCTCTCCCTCTCTTCCCTTACAAGCTGCATTAGTCGAGGCAAGTATGGGTAGACACACACACATGGATGGAGCAGGCACACACACTCATGTTCATGTTGTGCGTATGTGAGTGTGTGTATGCGTCTGAGTGCGTCAGGACTCCTGCCTGTTCACCTGTTGGCTTTGTGGTTCTGTGTTATTTATTATCCTCCTCTCCCTGTTAGCTAACATAATTCAATATAAGCACACATGCACGCACGCACGCACACACACACTCACACACACGCACACACACACCCAGTGAGCTAACATTATTCATGATGAGCACCATCCTATGCTCTCTGACTGGCTCTGCTGCGTTCTAATACCCTGTTGTTTCTCAGTCAGCTGAAACACAGGGAGAACACAGAACAAACAAAAAACCTTTAAACATTCAGACTTTTTTTATTCTTCTGTGGACAATTAAAGAACGTTCAGTTGACTGGCCAGAGGAGCAGAGAAGAGAGGAGAAGAGAGAGAAGAGAAAAGAGAGAGAATAGAGAAGAGAGGAGAATGGAGAGAAGAGAGGAGAAAAGAGAAGAGAGGAGAAGAGAGAGAAGATAAAAGAGAAGAGAGGAGAAGAGGGGAGAAGAGATAAGAGAGAGAATAGAGAAGAGAGGAGAATGGAGAGAAGAGAGGAAAATGGAGAGAAGAGAGAGAAGAGCGGAGAAGAGAGAGAAGAGTGGAGAAGAGAGAGAAGAGAGAGACGAGAGGAGAAGAGAGGAGAAGAGAGAGAAGAGAGGAGAATGGAGAGAAGAGAGGAGAATGGAGAGAAGAGAGGAGAATGGAGAGAAGAGAGGAAAATGGAGAGAAGAGAGAGAAGAGTGGAGAAGAGAGAGAAGAGAGAGACGAGAGGAGAAGAGAGGAGAAGAGAGAGAAGAGAGGAGAATGGAGAGAAGAGAGGAGAATGGAGATGTTATGCTGGCCCACCCGGCCAGGTCTCTGACTTCCTCCCTATAGGCTGTCTCGTCATTGTCGGTGATCAGGCCTACCACTGTTGTGTCATCTGCAAACTTAATGATGGTGTTGGAGTCATGCCTGGCCATGCAGTCGTGGGTGAACAGGGAGTACAGGAGGGGACTGAGCACACACCCCTGGGGAGCTCCAGTGTTGAGGATCAGCGTGGCAGATGTGTTGCTACCTACCCTCACCACCTGGGGGCGGCCCGTCAGGAAGTCCAGGATCCAGTTGCAGTGGGAGGAATTTAGTCCCAGGATCCTTAGCTTAGTGATGAGCAGTGAGGGTACTATGGTGTTTAACGCTGAGCTGTAGTCAATGAATAGCATTCTCACATAAGTGTTCCTTTTGTCCAGGTGGGAAAGGCCAGTGTGGAGTGCAATAGAGATTGCATCATCTGTGGATCTGTTTGGGCAGTATGCAAATTGGAGTGGGTCTAGTATTTCTGGGATAATGGTGTTGATGTGAGCCATTACCAACCTTTCAAAGCACTTCATGGCTACAGACGTGAGTGCTACGGGTCTGTAGTCATTTAGGCAGGTTGCCTTAGTTTTCTTGGGCACAGGGACTATGGTGGTCTGCTTGAAACATGTTGGTATTACAGACTCCATCAGGGACATGTTGAAAATGTCAGTGAAGACACCTGCCAGTTGGTCAGCACATGCCCGGAGCACACGTCCTGGTAATCCGTCTGGCCCCGCAGCCTTGTGTATGTTGACCTGTTTAAAGGTCTTACTCACATCGGCTACGGAGAGCGTGATCACACAGTCATCCGGAACAGCTGATGCTCTCATGCATGCCTCAGTGTTGCTTGCCTCGAAGCAAGCATAGAAGTGATTTAGCTCGTCTGGTAGGCTCGTGTCACTGGGCAGCTTGCGGCTGTGCTTCCCTTTGTAGTCTATAATAGTTTGCAAGCCCTGCCACATAAGACGAGCGTCGGACCCGGTGTAGTATGATTCAATCTTAGCCCTGTATTGACGCTTTGCCTGTTTGATGGTTCGTTGCAGGGCATAGCAGGATTTCTTGTAAGCTTCCGGGTTACAGTCCCGCACCTTGAAAGCGGCAGCTCTACCCTTTAGCTCAGTGCGAATGTTGCCTTTAATCCATGGCTTCTGGTTGGGGTCTGTACGTACAGTCACTGTGGGGATGACGTCCTTGATGCACTTATTGATAAAGCCAGTGACTGACGTGGTGTACTCCTCAATGACATCGGAAGAATCCCGGAACATGTTCCAGTCTGTGCTAGCAAAACATTCCTGTAGTTTAGCATCTGCTTCATCTGACCACTTTTTTATAGACCGAGTCACTGGTGCTTCCTGCTTTCATTTTAGCTTGTAAGCAGGAATCAGGAGGATAGAGTTGTGGTCAGATTTACCAAATGGAGGGCGAGGGAGAGCTTTGTACGCGTCTCTGTGTGTGGAGTACAGGTGATCTAGAATTGTTTTCACTCTGGTTGCACATTTAACATGTTGATGGAAATTTGGTTTTGGAAACTGATTTAAGTTTCCCTGCATTAAAGTCTCCGGCCACTAGGAGCGCCGTCTCTGGGTGAGTGGTTTCCTGTTTGCTTATTTCCTTATACAGCTGATTGAGTGCGGTCTTAGTGCCAGCATCTGTCTGTGGTGGTAAAGAAGCAGCCACGAAAAGTATAGCTGAAAACTCTCTAGGCAAGTAGTCTGGCCTGCAATTTATCACAATATACCCTACTTCAGGCACGCAAAATCTAGAGACTTCCTTAGATTTTGTAAACCAGCTGTTGTTTACAAATATGCACAGACCGCCCCCCCTCGTGCTGTTCTATCTTGCCGGTGCAGCGTGTATCCCGCTGTCTTAATATCCATGTCGTCATTTCAGCCACGATTCCGTGAAACATAGGATATTACAGTTTTTGATGTCCCGTTGGTAGGATATTTGTGATCGTACCTCATCTAGTTTATTGTCCAATGATTGCACGCTGGCGAGTAGTATTGACGGTAACGGCAGCTTTCCCACTCGCCTTTTCCGGGTCCTGACCAGGCATCCGGCTCTTTGTCTTCTGTACCTGCATCGCTTCCTCTTGCAAATAACGGGGATGTCGGCCCTGCCGAGTGTTTGGAGAATGTCTTGTGCGTCCTGCTTGTTGTAGAAAAAATCTTCATCTAATCCGAGGTGAGTGATAGCTGTCCTGATATCCAGAAGCTCTTTTTTTGCCGTAAGATACGGTGGCAGCAACATTATGTACAAAATAAGTTACAAATAACGCGAAAAAAACCCACGTAATAGCACAATTGGTTGGGCGCCCGTAAAACTGCTGCCATTTCTTCTGGCGCCATTTTAGTCTCATTTTAGTCTCTTAGAGAGGACAGGAGAGAGAAGAGTGGAGAAAAGAGGAGAGGAAAAGAGGAGAAGAGCAGAGAAGAGTAGAGAGGAGAAGAGAAGAGAGGAGAAGAGAGGAGAAGAGAGAGAAGAGAGGAGAAGAGAGGATAAGAGAGAGAAGAGAGGAGAAGAGAGGAGAAGAGAGGATAAGAGAGAGAAGAGAGGAGAAGAGAGGAGAAGAGAGGATAAGAGAGAGAAGAGAGGAGAAGAGAGGAGAAGAGAGGAGAAGAGAGGAGAAGAGAGAGAAGAGAGGAGAAGAGAGGAGAAGAGAGAAGAAAGGAGAGGAGAAGAAAGGAGAGGAGAGGAGAAGGGAGAAAAGAGAACAGAGAGAGAAGGGAGGAGAAGAGAGAGAAGAGAGGAGAAGAAAGGAGAGGAGAAGAAAGAGAAGAGAGAATAGAGGAGAGATGAGATGTACAAAGAGCCCCTCCTTTTAAAAAAAAAAACCCAGAACAGAATGAATAACAAAAAGGATGAAGACAACCAGTGCGGTGAGGTCACAGCGGTTAGTAGACTGTGTGTGTGTGTGTGTGTGTGTGTGTGTGTGTGTGTGTGTGTGTGTGTGTGTGTGATATTTGGGAGTCTTGACCATGTACTGTACATAGGCTGACAGTATGTGGCCTTCAGATTGCATAGGACAAAGGCAAAGCAGTCAGCTGTCATGGGCAGCCTTGCTGTGTGGAGAAGAAGTGTCCCTATATCCAGTGGTGTAACGTACTTAAGTAAAAATACTTTAAAGAAAGATATTCCCTCAGGGGACAGTACCAGAGACTGTAAGGGGGGCTGTTGCCTGATAAGAAGTATACAGAAGTAATTTTGTAATCAATTATTTCTATATTATTTTCTATTTGTTTAGGGTTAATCTAATCCTGACCTGACAGTGAGCCTTTCAATGAATCTATTTTGTTTTCCAACCCTTATGAGACTATGAGAAGGGAGTGGGTCATCTGACCAACGCCATCGCATCAGCTCCTCTAGCTGTTCCAGCAGACCTCCTCCTGTCTTTTAGATCCTGCTGAAATGGTTCACTATCAGCCAGCTGAAGATGCTCTCCCATGGAAAGGAAGGGCTGTTGTGGCACCAAAATGGCTGAAAGTTGCCTGGGTAATGCCTCCTTTCTCCAAAAAGTTTAATTTACCCCTGAAAACCTTCGTACATTAAACTGACAACTATGGACAAGACTGTTTAAGGCCCCTCGATAGTTGCTACTTAAGTCATTTTTTGTGGTATCTGTACTTTACTTTATTATTAATATTTTGACTACTTTTACTTCACCACATTCCTAAAGAAAATAATGTATGTTTTACTCCATACATTTTCCCTGATATCCAAAAGTACTCGTTATATTTCAAATGCTTAGCAAGACAGGAAAACGGTCCAATTCATGCACAGAGAACACCCCTGGTCATCCCTACTGCCTCTGATCTGGAGGACTCACTAAACAGAGAACACCCCTGGTCATCCCTACTGCCTCTGATCTGGAGGACTCACTAAACAGAGAACATCCCTGGTCATCTACTGCCTCTGATCTGGAGGACTCACTAAACAGAGAACACCCCTGGTCATCTACTGCCTCTGATCTGGAGGACTCACTAAACAGAGAACACCCCTGGTCATCTACTGCCTCTGATCTGGAGGACTCACTAAACAGAGAACACCCCTGGTCATCTACTGCCTCTGATCTGGAGGACTCACTAAACAGAGAACACCCCTGGTCATCTACTGCCTCTGATCTGGAGGACTCACTAAACAGAGAACACCCCTGGTCATCTACTGCCTCTGATCTGGAGGACTCACTAAACAGAGAACACCCCTGGTCATCTACTGCCTCTGATCTGGAGGACTCACTAAACAGAGAACACCCCTGATCATCCCTACTGCCTCTGATCTGGAGGACTCACTAAACAGAGAACACCCCTGGTCATCTACTGCCTCTGATCTGGAGGACTCACTAAACAGAAAACACACCTGGTCATCTACTGCCTCTGATCTGGAGGACTCACTAAACAGAGAACACCCCTGGTCATCTACTGCCTCTGATCTGGAGGACTCACTAAACAGAGAACACCCCTGGTCATCTACTGCCTCTGATCTGGAGGACTCACTAAACAGAAAACACCCCTGGTCATCTACTGCCTCTGATCTGGAGGACTCACTAAACAGAGAACACCCCTGGTCATCTACTGCCTCTGATCTGGAGGACTCACTAAACAGAGAACACCCCTGGTCATCTACTGCCTCTGATCTGGAGGACTCACTAAACAGAAAACACCCCTGGTCATCTACTGCCTCTGATCTGGTGCCCCTGGCTATACATACATTTAAAAACAAGAAAATGGTGCGGTCTGATTTGCTTAATACAAGGAATGTGAAATTATTTATACTTTTACTTTTGATACTTAAGTATATTTTAGCAATTACATTTACTTTTGATACTTAAGTAAATTTAAAACCAAATACTATAAGAATTTTTCTCAAGTAGTATTTTACTGTGTGACTCACTTTTACTTGAGTCATTATCTATTACGGTCTCTTAATTCTCAAGTATGACAATTAGGTACTTTTTCCACCACTGCATATGTGCATGACCTATGAAATGTTTGAATCCTTATTGACGGTAATGTGATTTGTGGATTCAAATAAAGTAATTAAAATGTGTGTGTGTGTGTGTGTGTGTGTGTGTGTGTGTGTGTGTGTGTGTGTGTGTGTGTGTGTGTGTGTGTGTGTGTGTGTGTGTGTGTGTGTGCGTGTGTGTGTGTGTGTGTGTGTATGTGTGTGTGTGTGTGTGTTCCACCTGGCGTGTGGAGTTATTGGGAAGGCATCCAGTGGTGAATGCATAAACAGAATCACTGCATGGAGCGAGGGATGGATAGAGGGAGGGAGGGATGGATGGATGATAGATGTGAGTTGGGAGGGGAGGGGAGGAGAGATGAAGCGGCTGTATGAGGTTAGAGAGGAAACAGGGGCCTTGGTAGATTTATGCTAGGGCTGTGTGATATTGTGGGATGCTGTGGGATGCTGTGGGATGCAGGGAGGTGCCATTATCATCCACAGAATGCATTAAAATGTTCTTGCTCTAATTACGGATGCAGTTTCTCCCAGCACACTGGGCTTCTGTCTCAAGGCTTGCTGTTGGCTCTCTGTCACAGATGAGAGGCACAATGGTTGCACTGACTCACACATTTCTTAAAATGGGCTAGCCCCAACTAGACCAGCCTAGCTCAACCCAGCTCAACCCAGCCCAGACTATACCAGCCTAGCTCAACCCAGCTCAACCCAGCCCCGACTAGACCAGGCTAGCTCAACCCAGCTCAACCCAGCCCAGACTAGACCAGCCTAGCTCAACCCAGCTCAACCCAGCCCCGACTAGACCAGCCTAGCTCAACCAAGCTCAACCCAGCCCAGACTAGACCAGCCTAGCTCAACCCAGCTCAACCCAGCCCAGACTAGACCAGCCTAGCTCAACCCAGCTCAACCCAGCCCAGACTAGACCAGCCTAGCTCAACCCAGCTCAACCCAGCCCCGACTAGACCAGCCTAGCTCAACCCAGCTCAACCCAGCCCAGACTAGATCAGCCTAGCTCAACCCAGCCCAGCCCCAACTAGACCAGCCTAGCTCAACCCAGCTCAACCCAGCCCTACCCAGCCCTGCCCAGCTCAACCCAGCCCAGCACTACCCAGCCCTGCCCAGCACAACCCAGCCCAGCCCTGCCCAGCTCAACCCAGCCTAGCACTACCCAGCCATGAACAGCCCAGCTCAGCACAGCCCAGCCCTGAACAGCCCAGCTCAGCACAGCCCAGCCCTGAACGTATGGAAAAGCATTATGGATGTCTTCATGACACCATGTAATACCAAGAGAATAAAGTGAGTGCTGTATCTCAGCCTGTGGCTGACCTCTGTCTGATACCACCATTCACTCTGGTTCTGTAGTTGTTGTAATTCTATCAACAGAAAATCATTCTCAAATGTAATGCTTGCAAAGAATATTGATATTCATCAGCAGCAGATTGAGGAAGAAAATAGCCTTGAAACCTGTGTTAGTATCTACATTGCTATGCATAACCTTCACCTTCATAACGATCAGCCAGCCCACTAGAGTGCACTGTAACAGGTTGACTACACCGCTCGTGTCGTTTAGATTTAGAAATATATATTATTCAATTATTGCATCTACACAACTTGCGCACGCCAACGAGCATCTGCGTTGTTACAGGCTAAAATAGAAGTCAGTTCTTTTTGTGACTCAGATCACGCTGCAAGTCCTGCCTCTCCCATCTCCTCATTGGTTTATAGAAGCAGGCACCCACGTGCCATCTCCTCATTGGTTATACCCACGTGGGTGACTGAAAGACGAACGAGGTCGGTGGCGGTAATGCACCTAATTTATGAAAGTTGCCAATTGCAATATAAAGTCAAGAGAAGAAAAAGACTGGAAGGAGGAGAGATGACTAAAAACAATTCGGTTGACCGTTTTATGCGTGGATTAATTGTCGGAGTAGAGGACCTTGTGCATTTCAGGTAAAATAACAACTCAATGTTTACATCCCAGGACAAATTAGCTAGCAAGTGCAAGCTTAAACATTTATGGCAATTTAGCTAACTAGCAAGTGCAAGCTAGCTAGCTAAATTGCCATAAATGTTTAATGCTTTTCGACCTGTCCCCAAATGAATGTAATTGGTTCAGAGTTTGTTTTGATATTTTTACCTGCGTGTCGTGATCGCGTTTGGTGTGGGGGGACAAAATACATGCACGATGGCGCACGGGCAGAGTCCGGTTTGGGTTCCGTGTAAGGTGGCATGGAAACCTCTAACTACAACAGAGTTCTATGAATCTGAGGAGGAACCCAGTGAGGGAGGAGGGAGGTGTATTCACGGAATGGTCTTAGTAGGGTCGCAAAGGGAGTTTACCATTTCGAAGTTTACCAGTAAACTACCATAAATTTGGTGTCTTCAATGATTTTATATAATCTATTACAAGACTTTTGGGTACTTCAGATTTTGGCAGGTTTCTGTAATCATCTCTGGCCCTTTGTGTGGCGACATCACATGTAAAATATATGAAATAGTCAAATAAGATTATAAAAAAAAATTATGACAAAGTTGTAAAATATTATCCTGAATATAAACCATCAACTTAGTGAATACCATAGGTGTTTAATATGAGGGTTTCAACATGAAATATCTTTCATATTTTTTACACACTTTTATTTATTTTACTATGTCAATGTTTATTTGTTGTTAATGTTTTCGCAGTTGTGAAGAAAAGTCAATAGTTGGAAGATTTGCAGAAATAATGGCATTGTTGATTAGATGCTCTGTCATTAATTAGGCTATTTTCTCTTGAACCATATGGTCTATCTCCTAGAAACACAGATATAAAGAATGAATACTAATTATGAATAAATGCTTTTAAAGTGGTTATAATCAAGTCTGAATTACAGAAGTTACGATAGATTGCCAAAGATTGTCTGTTAATTACCTAAATTAACAAAGATTCCAGTAACTTTGGTAAATTACCAGTAGCTTTCAACTTTAGGCCTCAGCCTGAGTAGGACACCTGAGAAGGTAGGTAGGGAGGGAGGTGTATTGACGGAGTTGACTGTGCCTGAGTAGGACCCCTGAGGACAGAGGGAGAGAGGTGGGGCATGGAACGGCCCGAACTGATGAAGGACCGAGATGAGGAGAAAGGGAGGTGTGGGCATCGAACGGCCTAGCTGTTCAGCACCATAACTATAGAATAAATGATTGACATGGTTGTCTCCATGCAGACGGGTAGCATCATAATATATAATGCCTCTCACGCAGTCAACAGGTTCTCTCAGGCTCTCCAGAGGCATCAGCATGTACTCATCAGCAGCAATCAGAGCAACACCGCCTACATCCCAAACAGCACTCTATTCACTATAGTGCACTACTTTTGACCAGAGCCTTATGGCCTGGTCATCGGGCCCTGGACAAAAGTAGTGCACTAATTAGGGAATGTGGTGGTCTTTGGGATGCATTCACTATAACCCACACTTGAAGTTCCATGCTGATGATATTCAGCCAGGCAGTGGTGAGTCACACTCACAACACCCACATCTTCCATGGAAATCGAATCGTAGGGGCCGCGTTATTGAGGTGGTATCCAGGCAGGAAGCTAGCTACCTGCAATAACCAGGTGATGTCGGTAGTAACACTGTAGGTGGCTTGAAGGCATCATCAGCCCCTGGGAGAGCTGAGAGCACCATTCGCTCCCATTTTCCTGAATAGAGCTGCTTCTCCTAACAGTCAAGTACTGGCCTGCCTGTCTGTCTCCCCTAGAAGATGCACTGAAGGGGAGCTTGTGGAGTCTAGGGAGAGATGAGGGTACATTGTCAAGAAGGGCGGGAAAGCGTTAGCAGCACAGAATAAAGACAACGTGTCTCTACAACCCTACAGCAAGGCTGGGAGGGAGGACGAGTGATGCATCCCAAATGGCACCCTATTCCCTATACAGTGTGTTACTTTTGATCAGAGCCCTATAGGGACTATAAAGGGAAAAGGGTGGCATTTAAGACACAATCGAGTAGTCACGCCATGTGTCCTTTTAAAAAAAGATCTCCTATTGTAGGGAAGGATTACAGGCATAACAAAGCTGTGTGATTCCTACAGGAAGTCACCTTTGACATGGTGCTACGGGCTGATGATATTAACATTGCAAGGAGACAAGGAAGAGGGTCGCCAAGTCTCTGACCTCCGTTGCTTCTGATCACACAGAAGGTCACGGGGAGAGAGATGAATAATGGAGTTTCTGTGTGGCCACGGCAGACAAGACAGGACCTTGAATGAGTTGTGTGGGAAGAGTAGGCAAGGGGAGACAGAGGGTGGGAGAGAGAGGAGAGAGAGAGAGGGGGGAGAGAGGGAGAGAAACAACACTCCCTAAGGCAGAGTAGAGGAGAGGAGAAACAGGGTTTGCTGTTTTATTCCACACTGTAATGAGGCATGTAAAGAGGGAGAAGACAACTTGAAGGCTGTGTGGTTGGTAGGGTTGCACATTTTGGGGAATATTCAGTGGAGGAAAATTTCCGTGGGAATTAACGGGAATATATGTGAATTAACAGGAATATATGCAAATTAATATTAATACCATTTAAATGTAGATGTTTTTTTGCATTAGATATATTTTCCGTATCATATGGAGACAGAAACATAAACCCTTCACCTTATCCTAAGTAGACATAATTGCAAATGACTAAATCCTTCCAAATAAATTTTTAAAAACGATTTAGTTACGAATTGAACTTTAATTAAATGAGTTGACTCTTCACATGAGATGATTTCACTGAACAACAAAATAAATGGAATATTGAATGATCCCCAATGATCTATCGCATCGCCCAAAAACGTTTTCAACATACATCTGTAAAATGATAGTCCAGAAACTAAAGCTTTGGTTGTCTTCCTCTCAGGCTTCCATGTCTTCTCCCTGGACCTCCTCAATGTCTACCTCTTGGACATCAGACTCTGAGGCCTCATCTTCACTATCAATTTCCAACCTTGTTGAGGATGGCTCGTTGTCAGGCTCAAAAAGCCTCAGATTTCCAACATGTACGCTACGGCATGTATGGGCTTCAGGCAGAAGTCTTCACGCTTTTTGATGTATTTCAGAACTACAGTTTCCTCTGCTTGGAGCAACAGTGAAGTGGGCAGGGCAGTATGGATTTCTTCTCTTACATCTGCAAGCAGAGTCTGAACATCAGACAGGATGGCATTGTCTCCCTCAATCTGCGCAATGGCTACTGCTATAGGTTTCAGGAGTTTCAGGCTGCTTACCACTCTCTCCCAAAATACATCATCCAGGAAGATCCTCTTGATGGGGCTGTCTATATTAGCAGACTGTGATATGGCCATTTCTTAGAGAGACTCCTTCCCCTCCAGGAGACTGTCAAACATGATGACAACACCACCCCAACGGGTGTTGCTGGGCAGCTTCAATGTGGTGATCTTATTCTTCTCACTTTGCTTGGTGAGGTAGATTGCTGCTATAACTTGATGACTCTTCACATACCTAACCATTTCCTTGGCTCTCTTGTGGAGTGTATCCATTGTTTTCAGTGCCATGATGTCCTTGAGGAGCAGATTCATTGCATGAGCAGCACAGCCAATGGGTGTGATGTGAGGGTAGGACTCCTCCACTTTAGACCAAGCAGCCTTCATGTTCGCAGCATTGTCTGTTACCAGTGCAAATACCTTCTGTGGTCCAAGGTCATTGATGACTGCCTTCAGCTCAT
The DNA here is from genome assembly GCF_901001165.1 of Salmo trutta. Classification (NCBI taxonomy): domain Eukaryota; kingdom Metazoa; phylum Chordata; class Actinopteri; order Salmoniformes; family Salmonidae; genus Salmo; species Salmo trutta. The sequence continues at coordinate 32,974,063 of NC_042978.1, read as the reverse complement.
CTGCAATGTAGAGACCGGTGTGTCTGTTGTCCCTTGTGTCTGTGCTCTTGTAGAATACTGGTTGAGAGATGGAGATGATGTAGTTAATTATTCCTTACCCACAAACATTCGACCACCCACCAGAGATGATTGCAACAGTCTGCTTTCTCTATGATTTGCTTGACCTTCACTTGAACTCTGTTGAACTCTGCATCCAGCAAATGAGTAGATAAAGCATGTCTGGTTGGAGGGGTGTATGCTGGGTGAAGAACATTCATAAATCTCTTCCAATACACATTGCCTGTGAGCATCAGAGGTGAACCAGTTGCATACACAGCTTGAGCAAGACATTCATCAGCATTTCTCTGACAATGTACGTCCATTGAGTCAAAAAAACTTCAGATTCCAGGAAGACCATGAGCTGTTGCTATCGATAAGGTGTCTGATTCATCATTTTCACCTCGAATAGAAGTAGAGGGACTTTCGTCAGAGGTTGCTTGCTGTGAGCGCTGAGGGAACTTTATGCACTTGGCCAGATGATTCTGCATCTTTGTTGCATTCTTCACATATGATCTGTCACAGTATTTGCAAATATACACAGCTTTTCCTTCTACATTAGCTGCAGTGAAATGATTCCACACATCAAATAGTGCCCGTGGCATTTTCCTGTAAAGATTAGAAAAAATGAGTGAAAGAAAACATACAATTCCATGTACAGATAAATAGTTAAGCAGTTAGATTTAACAACTCATTTGTAAGATAAATGTTTTAAAATGAAACATGTATGGAAACAAGTAAATTAACACTCCTCAGTTAGCAGGCTCAAGCAAGCTAAAACCCACATGGTAGCAAGAATTAACTAGCAGAAATTGTTAACAAGTTAGAAATTATTTAAACACACTTTGCTGTAGGCTACTATTTACTAGTTAACAAAAATCATGTATGTCATATAAAATATATTCACCCCACCCAGTATTGTAATCAAAACTTACCAGAAAGAATGTAGTCCTTAGCTCAGACAGCGTAGTAGTGTGGGCTCAGTAGCATCTCATTAGTGTGCAAGATCTTGAGAATCAGCTGTATATGTGATGGAAGAATGCACTGTGCATGCAGAGAGTTGCAATTCCATCGAATTGGGGATAGTTTAACCATAATACGACCTAGAATTGCCTTATGTGTACCCAACAAAAAAGGTTCACTGTTGTAAGCTAACTTTTTTGATGAATTTAAGCGAAATTCCCCAAATTCCAGGGCTTAACTTCCTATGGAAAATTTCCAGAAACATTCCCTTTGCAACCCTAGTGGTTGGGGAACTGAGAACTGAGCTTTTCTTCACATCGCTCATACCTAGGACTCCAGGTGGGTGCAATTCATTATCAGGTAGAACAGAAAAGCAGCAGTAGTTTGCATCTCGTAGGGTAAGTGTTGAATACCCCTGCACTACAGTATCTTCATGTTAAACCTGGAGGGTAATGTAACAGCATCTCCTAGGGTAAGTGTTGAATACCCCTGCACTACAGTATCTTCATGTTAAACCTGGAGGGTAATGTAACAGCATCTCGTAGGGTAAGTGTTGAATACCCCTGCACTACAGTATCTTCATGTAAAACCTGGAGGGTAATGTAACAGCATCTCGTAGGGTAAGTGTTGAATACCCCTGCACTACAGTATCTTCATGTAAAACCTGGAGGGTAATGTAACAGCATCTCGTAGGGTAAGTGTTGAATACCCCTGCACTACAGTATCTTCATGTAAAACCTGGAGGGTAATGTAACAGGATTTTGACATGGAGTTGTGTATCAAGAGTTCTCAAACAAATATATTGAACACTGTTCATCAAACCTATGGTAAACATTTCCACCCAGCCATGTAAAAAACTTATTCACAAGGGAAAATACTCCACCCAGTTCGAGCTCCATTTCCAGTTTAATCAAATGTAATAGTGAGCCTGAAGCACAGAGTATTGTTGTGGCCAGTTATTGCCACTTCCCGCCTGCATCTCACAATTATGACCTCATCATGTTAGCATTGACTTCTTTATAAACTCTTCCACTCAATTAGATTTTATTCACTCAACTTCTGCCAGTCCATTAGGAATACAGTTTTACACTACAGGGAGAAGGTTTGCTCATCTTTGTAATAGGTATGTAAGGACTACGGAGCACTGTGGCTGTAGCAAAGCCCTTTCTTCAAATGTTCTGTTTGAATTTAGTCGTAGAATCCTAACTCTACGCTGCTGATCAACAATATTGCAGTCTAGCTAACCCTTAAGTACCTGGTCCTTGATCTTAACATGGCCCAGTAGATCTTGAATAAACACCAACACAACAACTTCTCAAGAATATCTATATAAAAACTATACAGACGGATTACCACGATGTGTACCTTGAGCATGCGCTGACCAACTGGCAAGTGTCTTTACTGACATTTTCAACCTCTCCCTGTCCGAGTCTGTAATATCAACATGTTTTAACCTGTTGGGGCTAGGGGCAGTATTTTCACGGCCGGATGAAAAACATACCCAATTTAAACAGGTTACTACTCTGGCCCAGAAAATAGAATATGCATATTATTAGTGGATTTGGATAGAAAACACTGAAGTTTCTAAAACTGTTTGAATGGTGTCTGTGAGTATAACAGAAGTCATATGGCAGGCAAAAAACCTGAGAGAAATTGAATCAGGAAGTGGGAGAAATTAGAAATGTAGTTTTTCTTTTGAATCCCTTGAAAAACTACAGTGACATAGGATATACGTTGCACCTCCTAACTCTTCCATTGGCTGTCAACAATCTTTAGGAACTGGTTTTATCCGTCACCTGTTACCGGGCAGAAAATTGTGGCTCAGTCAATCACTGGCCAGTCTGAGGACAGGTGTCTTATGACGCGCGTGCACGTGACTTCGTTGTTTTTTATTTTTCTTCTGGGATGAATACCTATTGCCCGGTTGTAAAATTATCGCAATTTTACGTTAAAAAATACCCTAAAGGATTGATTGTAAACATCGTTTAACGTGTTTCTACAAACGGTAATGGAACTTTAAACATTTTGTCTATGGATTTGCGTCCACGCCACATGGCATTGTAAAGTGTTCTGGATGGGTCAACAAAACGGACGTATTTGAACATAAATGATGGACTTTGCAGAAGAAATGAACATTTCTTGTGGAAGTGGGTGCCCATCCGAGTGCATTCCGCTGAAGATCAGCAAAGGTAAGTAAATATTTCGAACATATTTTTAGAGATTTGTCGACGTCGTGGTTGTAGGCTAACTGTAAAGCTTAGCATTGAAGGCTAAGTTCTGTACTCAGAATATTGAACAATGTGCTTTTTCCGTAAAGTTATTTTGAAATCTGACAAAGTGGTTGCATAAAGGAGTAGATTATCTCTAATTCTTTAAATAATTGTTATACATTTTGTCAATGTTTATGAGTTCTTCTTTAAATTAAATGTGCCTGTTCACCGGAAGTTATGGGGAGAAAACATTTTCTGAACGTAACGCGCCAATGTAAAAATTGGGTTTTTGGATATAAATATAAACTTGATTGAACAAAAAAGGCATGTATTGTCTAACATGATGTCCTAGGAGTGTCATCTGATGAAGATTGTCAAAGGTTAGTGCTTAATTTTAGCTGTATATCTGGTTTTGTGATGGCTATCCGTGCTTGGAAAATTGCTTTTTTTTTGCTAAGGTGCTATGCTAAAATAATTTAAGGTTTTGCTTTCACCGTAAAGCCTTTTTGAAATCAGACAATGTGATTGGATTAACGAGTAGAGTATCTTTAAAATGCCGTATAATACTTGAATTTTAATTTTGAGGTGATTTTGTTTTGAATTTCGCGCCGTGCTATCTCACTGGTTGTTGTCCAACCAATCCCGCTAACGGGATTTTATCTCGAAGGGGTAAGCAGACCACCATAGTCCCTGTGCCCAAGAACACCAAGGTAACCTGTCTAAATGACTACCAATCCGTAGCACTCACGACTGTAGCCATGAAGTGCTTTGAAAGGCTGGTCATGGCTCCAATCAACACCATCATCCCAGAAACCCTAGACCCACTCCAATTTGCATACCGCCCCAACAGATCCACAGATGATGCAATCTCTAATGCACTCCACACTGCCCTTTCCCACCTGGACAAAAGGAACACCTATGTGAGAATGCTATTCATTGACTACAGCTCAGCGTTAACCTCTTACATCTAGACATTCCGCTAGCGGAACACCGCTCCAATATCCAATGATAGGGCGTGGCGCGAAATACAAACTCCTCGAAAATCCGAAAACTTCCATTTTTCAAACATATGACTATTTTACACCATTTTAAAGACAAGACTCTCCTTTATCTAACCACACTGTCCGATTTCAAAAAGGCTTTACAACGAAAGCAAAACATTAGATTATGTCAGCAGAGTACCCAGCCAGAAATAATCAGACACCCATTTTTCAAGCTAGCATATAATGTCACAAAAAACAAAACCACAGCTAAATGCAGCACTAACCTTTGATGATCTTCATCAGATGACACGCCTAGGACATTATGTTATACAATACATGCATGTTTTGTTCAATCAAGTTCATATTTATATCAAAAAACAGCTTTTTACATTAGCATGTGACGTTCAGAACTAGCATTCCCACCGAACACTTCCGGTGAATTTACTAAATTACTCACGATAAACGTTCACAAAAAACATAACAATTATTTTAATAATTATAGATACAGAACTCCTTTATGCAATCACGGTGTCCGATTTTAAAATAGCTTTTCAGTGAAAGCACATTTTGCAATATTCTGAGTAGATAGCCCGGCCATCACAGGCTAGCTATTTTGACACCCACCAAGTTTGGTACTCACCAAACTCAGATTTACTATAAGAAAAATTGGATTACCTTTTCTGTTCTTCGTCAGAATGCACTCCCAGGACTTCTACTTCAACAACAAATGTTGGTTTGGTTCCAAATAATCCATAGTTATATCCAAATAGCGGAGTTTTGTTCGTGCGTTCAAGACACTATCCGAAGGGTAACGAAGGGTGACGCGCGGACGCGTATCGTGACAAAATTTTTTGAAATATTCCATTACCGTACTTCGAAGCATGTCAAACGCTGTTTAAAATCAAATTTTATGCGATTTTTCTTGTAAAATAGCGATAATATTACGACCGGGAGTCATTGTTTTCGTTCAAAGACTGAAAAAGGCAAAATGGGATCTTCACGTGCACGCGCGCACCCGTCTCATTGTTCTCAGATCGACCTCTATCCAAATGCGCTACTGTTTTTCAGCCATGGACTGCAAAGTCATCATTCAACGTTCTGGCGCCTTCTGAGAGCCTATGGGAGCCTTAGAAAGTGTCACGTTACAGCAGAGATCCTCTGTTTTCAATAAAGAGAATAAAGAAGGCCAAGAAATGGTCAGAGATGGCACTTCCTGTTTGGAATCTTCTCAGGTTTTGGCCTGCCATATGAGTTCTGTTATACTCACAGACACCATTCAAACAGTTTTAGAAACTTTAGGGTGTTTTCTATCCAAATCAAACAATTATATGTATATTCTAGTTTCTGGACAGGAGTAATAAACAGATTAAATCGGGTACGTTTTTTATCCGGCCGTGAAAATACTGCCCCCTATCCATAACAGGTTAAACACCATAGTGCCCTCTAAGCTCATCAATAAGCTAAGGAACCTGGGACTCAACACCTTCCTCTGCAACTGGATCCTGGACTTCCTGACGGGCTGCCCCCAGGTGGCAAGGGTAGGTAACAACACATCCGCCACGCTGATCCTCAACACAGGGGCCCCTCAGGGGTGCGTGCTCAGTCCCCTCCTGTACTCCCTGTTCACTCATGACTGCACGGCCAGGCACAACTACAACACCATCATTTGCCCATGACACAAGAGTGTTAGGCCTGATCACTGACAACGACGAGACAGTCTATAGGGAGGAGGTCAGAGACCTGGCCGTGTGGTGCCAGGACAACAAACTCTCCCTCAACGTGATCAAGACAAAGGAGATGATTGTGGATTACAGGAAAAAGAGGACCGAGCACACCCCCATTCTCATCAACGAGGCTGTAGTGGAGCAGGTTGAGAGCTTAAAGTTCCTTGGTGTCCACATCACCAACAAACTAGAATGGTCCAAGCACACCAAGACACTCGTGAAGAGGGCATGACAAAACCTATTCCCCCTCAGGAGACTGAAAAGATTTGGCATGGGTCCTCAGATCCTCAAAAGGTTCTACAGCTGCACCATTGGGAGCATCCTGACTGGTTGCATCACTGCCTGGTATGGCAACTGCTCGGCCTCCGACCGCAAGGCACTACAGAGGGTAGTGCGTACGGCCCAGTACATCACTGAGGCCAAGCTTTCTGAAATCCAGGACCTCTATACCAGGAGGTGTCAGAGGAAGGCCCTAAAAATAGCCAAAGACTCCAGCCACCCTGGTCATAGACTGTTCTCTCAGCTACCACGCGGCAAGCGGTACCGGAGCGCCAAGCCTAGGTCCAAGAGGCTTCTAAACAGCTTCTACCCCCAAACCATAAGGCTCCTGATCATCTAGTCAAATGGCTACCCAGACTATTTGCAGTGCCCCCACCCCCTCTTTACACCACTGCTACTCTCTGTTGTCATCTATGCATAGTCACTTTAATAACTCTACCTACATGTACATACTACCTCAGCTAACCGGTGCCCCCACACATTGACTCTGTACCGGTACCCCCCTGTATATAGTCTTGCTATTGTTATTTCACTGCTGCTCTTTAATTACTTGTTACTTTTATCTCTTATTCTTATCCATATTTTTTGAAACTGCATCATTGTTTAGGGGCTCGTAAGTAAGCATTTCACTGTAAGGTTGTACCTGTTGTATTCGGCGTATGTGACTAATACAATTTGATTTGATTTGATATAACTCTGGATATAATCACCTCTATGCACAACTTTTACAGCATTAGCAAAGACCTGTGACTGAGCCTGAACAGCCAAGATTGAGGAGCATTGTCCTGGCACTGGTGTGAGATCAGATCCCAGGCCTGTCATTGGCCAGATGTGTCTAACAAGGTGCCTGTGTAAGAGCAGACAGGTATGAGGATAAACCACCCGGCCTGCAGGGTGTGCCTGTCAAAATGTCTTTAATTACAGCTCTGGTATGCTTCCCAAATGCCACCTTATTCCTTATATAGTACAGTACTTTTGACCAGGGCCCATATGGCTCAGGTCAAAAGCAGTGCACTACATTGGTAATAGGGTGGCATGCCGGACGCAGCCGCGGTCAATAAACCCTCGCAGCAGCGTCTGATGAAAGATGTATTCATGCTCAGCGTATTGATCTTATTACTGTAATGTGTCACTGTTTGTTGGGCCCTCGTGGAATTAATTGATTTTTACATACAGGGCGTTTTCTCTGCAATATATGCAGTAGTTTTGGAGCTGTGTGTGTGTGTGTGTTGTGATTGACCCTTGCTTTGTTTACAGGATTGTCCCGAGCAGGCAGAGAAACGTGCTTAAAGATGTGTGTGTGCAGGCATCATCATCTGCTTGTCTGTGTCTAAGTGTGTCGGTGTGTCTATGTGTGTCGGTTTGTCTATGTGTGTCGGTGTGTCTAAGTGTGCCAGTGTGTCTAAGTGTGCCGGTGTGTCTATGTGTGCCGGAGTGTCTAAGTGTGTCGGTGTGTCTATGTGTGCCGGTGTGTCTAAGTGTGCCGGTGTGTCTAAGTGTGCCGGTGTGTCTATGTGTGCCGGTGTGTCTATGTGTGCCGGTGTGTCAGTGTGTCTATGTGTGCCGGTGTGTCTATGTGTGCCGGTGTGTCGGTGTGTCTATGTGTGCCGGTGTGTCTATGTGTGCCGGTGTCTATGTGTGCCGGTGTGTATATGTGTGCCGGTGTGTCTAAGTGTGCCGGTGTATCGGTGTGTCTATGTGTGCCGGTGTGTCTATGTGTGTCGGTGTGTCTATGTGTGCCGGTGTGTCTAAGTGTGCCGGTGTGTCTATGTGTGCCGGTGTGTCTATGTGTGCCGGTGTGTCTATGTGTGCCGGTGTGTCTAAGTGTGCCGGTGTGTCTAAGTGCGTTGGTGTGTTTATGTGTGCCGGTGTGTCTAAGTGTGCCGGTGTGTCGGTGTGTCTATGTGTGCCGGTGTGTCTATGTGTGCCGGTGTGTCTAAGTGTGTCGGTGTGTCTATGTGTGCCGGTGTCTATGTGTGCCGGTGTGTCTATGTGTACCGGTGTGTCTAAGTGTGCCGGTGTGTTGGTGTGTCTATGTGTGCCGGTGTGTCTATGTGTGTCGGTGTGTCTATGTGTGCCGGTGTGTCTATGTGTGCCGGTGTGTCTAAGTGTGCCGGTGTGTCTATGTGTGCCGGTGTGTCTATGTGTGCCGGTGTGTCTATGTGTGCCGGTGTGTCTAAGTGTGCCGTTGTGTCTAAGTGTGCCGGTGTGTCTATGTGTGCCGGTGTGTCTATGTGTGCCGGTGTGTCTAAGTGTGCCGGTGTGTCTAAGTGTGCCAGTGTGTCTATGTGTGCCGGTGTGTCTAAGTGTGCCGGTGTGTCTAAGTGTGCCGGTGTGTCTAAGTGTGCCGGTGTGTCTATGTGTGCCGGTGTGTCTATGTGTGCCGGTGTGTCTATGTGTGCCGGTGTGTCTATGTGTGCCGGTGTGTCTATGTGTGCCGGTGTGTCTATGTGTGCCGGTGTGTCTATGTGTGCCGGTGTGTCTATGTGTGCCGGTGTGTCTATGTGTGTCGGTGTGTCTAAGTGTGTCGGTGTGTCTATGTGTGCCGGTGTGTCTAAGTGTGCCGGTGTGTCTATGTGTGCCAGTGTGTCTATGTGTGCCGGTGTGTCTAAGTGTGTCGGTGTGTCTATGTGTGTCGGTGTGTCTAAGTGTGTCGGTGTGTTTATGTGTGCCGGTGTGTCTAAGTGTGCCGGTGTGTCTATGTGTGCCAGTGTGTCTATGTGTGCCGGTGTGTCTAAGTGTTCCGGTGTGTCGGTGTGTCTAAGTGTGCCGTTGTGTCTGTGTGCCGGTGTGTCTATGTGTGCCTATGTGTGCCGGTGTGTCTATGTGTGCCGGTGTGTCTATGTGTGCCGGTGTGTCTATGTGTGCCGGTGTGTCTAAGTGTGCCGGTGTGTCTAAGTGTGCTGGTGTGTCTAAGTGTGTTGGTGTGTTTATGTGTGCCGGTGTGTCTAAGTGTGCCGGTGTGTCTAAGTGTGCCGGTGTGTCTAAGTGTGTTGGTGTGTTTAAGTGTGCCGGTGTGTCTAAGTGTGCCGGTGTGTCTAAGTGTGCCGGTGTGTCTATGTGTGCCGGTGTGTCTAAGTGTGCCGGTGTGTCTAAGTGTGTTGGTGTGGCTAAGTGTGTTGGTGTGTTTATGTGTGCTGGTGTGTCTAAGTGTGCCGGTGTGTCTATGTGTGCCGGTGTGTGTAAGTGTGCCGGTGTGTCTAAGTGTGTTGGTGTGTTTATGTGTGCTGGTGTGTCTATGTGTGCTGGTGTGTCTATGTGTGTCTAAGTGTGCTTGTGTGGGTGGGTGTGTTTGTTGGTGTCTGTTTGTGTGTGGGAGAGAGACAGCGTGGAGTCTTATTAACCCACATGCTTTTCATATTTCACATATTTCACTGTACTGTATTTAGAAAGCCATGCCATATGTTATGTGAATGAGTTATGTACAGTACATGTGTGCTGGTGGGTATACGGTATGTCTGTGTGTTCACATCTTGTCAGTGTTGCTAGAGGCAGGCTGCGCCATGCGGACTGAGTGTGTGAGTCCCAAATGGCTCAAACACATAGTGCACTACTTTTGACCGGAACCCTATGGACACTGGTCAAAAGTAGTGCACTATATAGGGAATAGGGTGCTATTTGGGACACAGACTGTGAAGAGGATGCTGTGGTCCCTGGGTGCTGTGACAGAAGTGCAGTGTCAGCTCTACAGCCCCACAGTACTGCTAGATACACCACCCTCTGGGAGGAAATCTGCTATACTATCTCTACCTTTCTCTCTTTCCCTCTCTCTATCAATATCTGTCTCTCACATCCCTTCTCTCTTTCTTCTTTTCTCTCCCTCTCTCCCTTTCTTTTACTCTCTCTCTCTCTCTCTCTCTCACTGCCCCACTCTCTCTCTTTCTCTCTGTCTCACTCTCTGTCTATCTCTAACCCTCTCTCTCTCTTTATCTGTCTCACCCCTCTCTGTCTCCCTCTCTTCCTCCCCCTCCTTCCCTCCTTCTTAATACACTGCTCAAAAAAATAAAGGGAACACTTAAACAACACAATGTAACTCCAAGTCAATCACACTTCTGTGAAATCAAACTGTCCACTTAGGAAGCAACACTGATTGACAATAAATTTCACATGCTGTTGTGCAAATGGAATAGACAACAGGTAGAAATTATAGGCAATAAGCAAGACACCCCCAATAAAGGAGTGGTTCTGCAGGTGGGGACCACAGACCACTTCTCAGTTCCTATGCTTCCTGGCTGATGTTTTGGTCACTTTTGAATGCTGGCGGTGCTTTCACTCTAGTGGTAGCATGAGACGGAGTCTACAACCCACACAAGTGGCTCAGGTAGTGCAGCTCATCCAGGATGGCACATCAATGCGAGCTGTGGCAAGAAGGTTTGCTGTGTCTGTCAGCGTAGTGTCCAGAGCATGGAGGCGCTACCATGAGACAGGCCAGTACATCAGGGGACGTGGAGGAGGCCGTAGGAGGGCAACAATCCAGCAGCAGGACCGCTACCTCCGCCTTTGTGCAAGGAGGAGCAGGAGGAGCACTGCCAGAGCCCTGCAAAATGACCTCCAGCAGGCCACAAATGTGCATGTGTCTGCTCAAACGGTCAGAAACAGACTCCATGAGGGTGGTATGAGGGCCCGACGTCCACAGGTGGGGGTTGTGCTTGCAGCCCAACACCGTGCAGGACGTTTGGCATTTGCCAGAGAACACCAAGATTGGCAAATTCGCCACTGGCGCCCTGTGCTCTTCACAGATGAAAGCAGGTTCACACTGAGCACATGTGACAGACGTGACAGAGTCTGGAGACGCCGTGGAGAACGTTCTGCTGCCTGCAACATCCTCCAGCATGACCGGTTTGGCGGTGGGTCAGTCATGGTGTGGGGTGGCATTTCTTTGGGGGGGCGCACAGCCCTCCATGTGCTCGCCAGAGGTAGCCTGACTGCCATTAGGTACCGAGATGAGATACTCAGACCCCTTGTGAGACCATATGCTGGTGCGGTTGGCCCTGGGTTCCTCCTAATGCAAGACAATGCTAGACCTCATGTGGCTGGAGTGTGTCAGCAGTTCCTGCAAGAGGAAGGCATTGATGCTATGGACTGGCCCGCCCGTTCCCCAGACCTGAATCCAATTGAGCACATCTGGGACATCATGTCTCGCTCCATCCACCAACGCCACGCTGCACCACAGACTGTCCAGGAGTTGGCGGATGCTTTAGTCCAGGTCTGGGAGGAGATCCCTCAGGAGACCATCTGCCACCTCATCAGGAGCATGCCCAGGCGTTGTAGCGAGGTCATACAGGCACGTGGAGGCCACACACACTACTGAGCCTCATTTTGACTTGTTTTAAGGACATTACATCAAAGTTGGATCAGCCTGTAGTGTGGTTTTCCACTTTAATTTTGAGTGTGACTCCAAATCCAGACCTCCATGGGTTGATAAATTGGATTTCCATTGATTATTTTTGTGTGATTTTGTTGTCAGCACATTCAACTATGTAAAGAAAAAAGTATTTAATAAGATTATTTCTTTCATTCAGATCTAGGATGTGTTGTTTAAGTGTTCCCTTTATTTTTTTGAGCAGTGTATAAGGATCAAGCAGAAAAACAACTCAAAAGAGGCATTTCCTGAAAAACTGTCTTGGAATAAGATTATATGATTAACAGAGAGCTGTCTTTGTTATCACCAGCCAGTTTATTCCAGAGCCTACAACACCGTTTTTGTTATGACAGGAAGCCACACCGCAGTACTGCAGCATTTCCTCAGTGCTATTAGGTTAACATGTAGCAATTAGTGAGCTCTTCACAATACTGCTGGCGTGTGACTTAAGGTGTGAAGGTGTTATTAAAAGATTCAACACATTTCAATAAACACAGCATTGCTGCTACCTCCTGACAGGTGCATATGTCACATCAGAGCCACTTTTCCTGGTTTAATACCACCTCTCCTAGGAGTCAGGGCTGTGTGTGTGTGTGTCTGTGTGTGTCTGTGTGTGTGTGTGCGTGTGCATGTTTGTGTATGCATACCTGCATGTGTGTGTTGTGTGTGTGTGTGTCCTACAGGACAACAGGGAGTCTCGCTTCAGAGTCAGGACACGGATCCATCGCCCACACACAATTAACCAGGCCACTCCAATCCTCACTATTGTCTTTCAAGTGCTGCCCTCAATTATATAGCCTCAGAAAACTGTGATTATTTTCACTGTGCCAGGCAAGCAGAAAGAGAGAGAGAGAGAGGGGGGAGGTGAGATGGAGAGAAAGACAGAGTGAAAGCCCCTTGAATTTAATTGAATTGAGAGAGAGAGAGAGAGAGAGAGAGAGAGATAAAGTTTCCTTTCTCCAGACGGTTTGAGCTTGATTACCGCAGCATGGCCAGGAGGATGTGTCCAGATAGGCTAAACTCTGATTCTCATCTCTCTTACAGAAACAGGAAGCACGTTAACTACTGGGGAATTACCCAAAATGTATGAGCAGATCAATGAATTAGGATAATCTTGTATCGTCCCAAATGGTACCCTATTCCCAATATAGTGCCCTACTTTTTTACCAAAACCCTATGGGCTCTGGTCAAAAGTAGTTCACTAAATAGGGAACAGGGTGCCATATGAGACGTAGCCTCTAAAGCCTCTACAGAGTGATATGTTTTCACGTTTGAAAGACAGGTGAGGGGTGTCCCGAGTGGCGCAGCGGTCTAAGGCACTGCATCACTACAGATCCTGGTTCGATCCCAGGCTGTGTCGCAGTCGGCCGTGGCCTGGAGACCCATGAGGCGGCGCACAATTGGCCCAGCATCGTCCGGGTTACGGGAGGGTTTGTTCGGCCGGGTTATCCTTGTCCCATTGCGCTCTAGAGACTCCTGTGACGGGCCGGACGCAATGCACGCTGACACGGTCGCCAGGTGTACGGTGTTTCCTATGACACATTGGTGCGGCAGGCTTCCGGATTAAGCGAGTAGTGTGTCAAGAAGCAGTGCAGCTTGGCAGGGTCGTGTTTCAGCTGATGCATGGTTCTTGACCTTCACCTCTCCTGAGTCCATATGGGAGTTGCAGCGATGGGACCACACTGTAACTAACAATTGGATATCATGAAAAAGGGGTGAAAATACAGATGCAGGGGGAATATAGCGTATCATTCACAGGCAATTAGAAATCGTCTGAAATTCTCTAATGTGCTTGGATAACAACATCTGTCACATTTTAAGATAGATTGTGCAGCAATTAATACAACTTCATTAATAGACTAAGTGAAGGCTATGATACGTTTCCCTACATACTACTCTATTATTTAGTAATGAAGAAAAGCAATGTAAGTCAGAACAGATTTTAAAGGAGAGGCCCTGATCCTCACAGATACAGCAATGTCAATGGCCCCACCATTACTTCCTGACAAGTATTGACAGACCACTGACTATAGCAGGGTGTGGTGCTACTTTACAGGTGTGTGGACGTGTAGACTAACCTCCCATTACAGAGATGAATGACTGTTAGGGTCATCCACCCACCTGTTAGGGTGGAGCAGGGTCAGATGACGTGAACAAAGGCTGCAGTATCCGAGTCCAGGTATGTGGACTTTAAAGTGCCTGGTAGAGATTCACAGTAATGTGTGTGGGAGTGAGGGTGGTCCAACCATAGATATACATCAAACTCATCAGGTCTAACCTGTAGGACGATGATGAAGAGAGTGAACTCTGCATCCCGCCTGACTAACTACTGTATCATGCATCACTTCCTGCCTGACTAACTACTGTATCATGCATCACATCCTGCCTGACTAACTACTGTATCATGCATCACATCCTGCCTGACTAACTACTGTATCATGCATCACATCCCGCCTGACTAACTACTGCATCATGCATCACATCCCGCCGGACTAACTACTGTATCATGCATCACATCCTGCCTGACTAACTACTGTATCATGCATCACATCTTGCCTGACTAACTACTGTATCATGCATCACATCCTGCCTGACTAACTACTGTATCATGCATCACATCCTGCCTGACTAACTACTGTATCATGCATCACATCCTGCCTGACTAACTACTGTATCATGCATCACATCCTGCCTGACTAACTACTGTATCATGCATCACATCCTGCCTGACTAACTACTGTATCATGCATCTCATCCTGCCTGACTAACTACTGTAATATGCATCACATCCTGCCTGACTAACTACTGTATCATGCATCACATCCTGCCTGACTAACTACTGTATCATGCATCTCATCCTGCCTGACTAACTACTGTATCATGCATCACATCCTGCCTGACTAACTACTGTATCATGCATCACATCCTGCCTGACTAACTACTGTATATGCATCACATCCTGCCTGACTAACTACTGTATCTTGCATCACATCATGCCTGACTAACTACTGTATCATGCATCTCATCCTGCCTGACTAACTACTGTATCATGCATCACATCCTGCCTGACTAACTACTGTATCATGCATCACTTCCTGCCTGACTAACTACTGTATCGTGCATCACTTCCTGCCTGACTAACTACTGTATCATGCATCACATCCTGCCTGACTAACTACTGTATCTTGCATCACATCATGCCTGACTAACTACTGTATCATGCATCACATCCTGCCTGACTAACTACTGTATCATGCAGCTCATCCTGCCTGACTAACTACTGTATCGTGCATCACTTCCTGCCTGACTAACTACTGTATCATGCATCACATCCTGCCTGACTAACTACTGTATCTTGCATCACATCCTGCCTGACTAACTACTGTATCATGCATCACATCCTGCCTGACTAACTACTGTATCATGCAGCTCATCCTGCCTGACTAACTACTGTATCATGCATCACATCCCGCCGGACTAACTACTGTATCATGCATCACATCCTGCCTGACTAACTACTGTATCATGCATCTCATCCTGCCTGACTAACTACTGTATCATGCATCACTTCCTGCCTGACTAACTACTGTATCATGCATCACATCCTGCCTGACTAACTACTGTATCATGCATCTCATCCTGCCTGACTAACTACTGTATCATGCATCACATCCTGCCTGACTAACTACTGTATCATGCATCTCATCCTGCCTGACTAACTACTGGATCATGCATCACATCCTGCCTGACTAACTACTGTATCATGCATCACTTCCTGCCTGACTAACTACTGTATCATGCATCACTTCCTGCCTGACTAACTACTGTATCATGCATCACTTCCTGCCTGACTAACTACTGTATCATGCATCACATCCTGCCTGACTAACTACTGTATCATGCATCACATCCTGCCTGACTAACTACTGTATCATGCATCACATCCTGCCTGACTAACTACTGTATCATGCATCACATCCTGCCTGACTAACTACTGTATCATGCATCACATCCTGCCTGACTAACTACTCTATCATGCATCACTTCCTGCCTGACTAACTACTGTATCATGCATCACATCCTGCCTGACTAACTACTGTATCATGCATCACATCCTGCCTGACTAACTACTGTATCATGCATCACATCCTGCCTGACTAACTACTCTATCATGCATCACTTCCTGCCTGACTAACTATTGTATCATGCATCACATCCTGCCTGACTAATGGCCATGCAGTCAACAGTCTCCACATTAACAGCAGGCCTCTCTCTCCTACAATAACAATGAGCTCATTAAGACGGATGTCAGAGAGGAAAGTGAAACAACGAAAAACGGGAGACAGTTTTATATCATCTGACAGGAATTTGTGAGTGTAACATTGGACAGAAAGCTTTGCTACCACCAACACCACTAAGTATGAAATCCAAAGCAAAACCTCGAAGAGAATAATAAAATACTACCTGAAAAAGCAGTGATACAGAGGTAAATCACACGTTAGCTATCCTCCTATTTCACTTCAACAGGATTTGAAGAGCATTTTTGCTCATCTTTTAAAGCGAGTCAAGGTCATTACACCAGTCCATTTCCCTCAGCACAAAGAAGAATGAATTGCTTAGGTCAATAGACCACTTGATTTAGCATTTTACCCACTACAATCCCTTTGATAAAAAAAGACCAGCCACATAAGTGCTTCGATCCCTATAACGACGTTCAAGCTTCTCTTGAATCACAAGACGACACAAAAGGAGCATTTGGTATCATGTCTGTTGTTTTTCGAGAAGAAGGACCTTGATATTCACGTGCATTATCGAAACGTTGAGTTTGTAGAAAATACCATTGATTTTAGAACCACCACACAGACAAACAACATAGGAAGCTTAAACACCACTCAGAACAAGATCATGAGGTGTGTCTATTGTCTAACACAGGGACCAGATCACAGTGATTTTTCAGTTCATAATAAGAGGACCGTTATGTAGAGGTTGACAGGTTGCTGCTCTGGGCCTAAAGGGACTTATACATCACACCCTCAATACAACACATGAGTCTCCCTCCGATAGCCTGTCCTATATCCATCCCTGCACATTAATAACAATCTATTCTAAGTGTGTGTCCCAAATGGCACCCTATTCCTGTATAGTCATAATAAGAGGGCCGTTCTGTGTAGGGAATAGGGTGCCATTTGGGACACAACCTACGTACATTTACAGGGGTCTCGCCTGACATCAAAAGGATATTGTCAAGGGCAGCCACCTGGAACATGGAACACCACAGTTAGAGTGAAATAAACCTGAACTCACAGTGCTTGGTTTGGAGGTGTAGGTCTATAGCTTCATTACAAGTCTATTGCATTGGGAAAACGTGTTGGTCTGGCTAAAAAAGGCCTTCTGAAGGGTCATTCAGAACAATCAAAAACATTCTGTTTGGCCAGGGTTGGAAGCTAAGATGAAATACTATGCACATTGTTTTGCTTGGATTTTGTCAATAGCATCAATTAACAGGACAGAATTGTATCGACTGCAATTGTCATTACAGATTAAGGAGCAAAGCCCAAAGCCCTGTCTACTCTTTTTGCAAGAATCAGTAGTGAAAAGAATCCAAAAATATCCCTTCTGTAAGCAGCAGCACAGGCCGGTTTCAGAGAGAACGAGAGGAGAGGGAATGAGGAGCAAAGCTTTTATAAGCAGAGAAATAGAGAGAACGAGAGAGAGAGAGAGAGAAAGCACAGCTACATACATTTCAGTCAGTGGCAGAGCCTAAGACTCTCACAGGAGAATGATTCCAGCTAAACCTTTCTTAGAAAGAAAAATAAAATCGATTCTGGTTCTGCTGAATACATTTCTGAGCAGAGGAGCGAGCTGGTCTGGATTCCAACATGCCCAACATGACCAACATGCCCAACATGACCAACATGACCAACATGCCCAACATGCCCAACATGACCAACATGCCCAACATGACCAACATGCCCAACATGACCAACATGCCCAACATGACCAACATGACCAACATGCCCAACATGACCAACATGACCAACATGACCAACATGCCCAACATGACCAACATGCCCAACATGACCAACATGCCCAACATGACCAACATGACCAACATGCCCAACATGCCCAACATGACCAACATGCCCAACATGACCAACATGACCAACATGCCCAACATGCCCAACATGACCAACATGACCAACATGCCCAACATGACCAACATGCCCAACATGACCAACATGCCCAACATGACCAACATGACCAACATGACCAACATGACCAACATGACCAACATGCCCGACATGCCCAACATGCCCAACATGACCAACATGCCTGCTCCTTTCTTCCTTCTTCCACATTAAACACTCTCCTTGAAAGCTGTTCATGTTTGGGCTTAGTTGTACCCTGTACCAGGTCGGTAGCTAGCTGGTGTGATCAATTCCACGTGATGCTCATTGAAACAGATGGCTGTTGAGCACACAGGCGCTATGGGAAGCCTCAAGCCCCAGCCCTCAGCTTTGGTAAAAACATACGTGAGGTTTTGGATTGGCTGCCTGCCTACCCTGCCTGCCTGTGTGTTTTTCTGTGCTGTAAATTGCACCAGGCTCACAGGCAGTCCTGTATGTGGTGATTAGGGCTGGACGGACATAGGGCTGTGGCAGTCATAACATTTTGTCAGCCAGTGATTGTCATGCAAATAACTGCCAGTCTCATGGTAATTGACCGTTAATTAACATAAACACATTTAGCATCTCCTGGTTTCCACCCATAGCCTACAAGCCACTGATGCAGACCTTCGAAACATCTACATTTTAAAAAGTCTAATAAATACATTTAATACAGGCTACACTCTCACAATACATCCATTATTTATTTAAGACAGGTCTAATGAAACATGATATGAAGAAAACATAGCCTATTTCAGAAGAACAGAATAGTATACTCTGAGTTGTTCTTATGTTAGGCCCTGACCTGGCTATGCCATATGGCTGTGGGCTACACTAGTTCATTTAGCAGACAAGATTTGATTAGAATTCCGTGCAATTATTTTATATTATTTATAGTTTGAAAAATAGGCCTACAACTGAACATAGCTGAATAAAACAGAAAGGATATTTACCCCAAACGATTTGAGGGAGTGCGCACATGTGGCTATTCAGTGTTGAGCGGTTAACAAAGAAACAGGTGCTCCTATATGTTTAATTTAGATATTTATGCAACTTTAGTTGTGATACAAACGTTAGGCTATATGTTTAGATTTTTAATACATTATAAGGCCGCTTGATGCGACTCTAATGTTGATTTGAAAAAAAGTTGCATGGAAGGCATGAGCTCTACTCTATTTCTTCTGCAGGCTGCAAACACTTCATCAGTCTCTCATTCACAATTTGACAAGAGATTGATAATATTCTCACCCATCAGACTATTCTTAATTGAATCTGTTCATTACATATAGCCAGCCTACTAATATATGTGTGTAATTATTTTTTATTTAGAATGGCCCACAAAAAAAAACATGTAATCCGTAGCCTGCACTCGAATAGCAAATGGTTGGTTACGTAGGGTTACATTTTTAATATGCAAGCTTTCCCTAAAGTAAATTGAATTAAATTGCCAAAATAAGATAGCCTATCATTAAACATAGGCTAGTAAAGCATGATTTGGCCACAGAGGATCATTAGCTTCGCCTAACCTTAAAAAAGTTGTGGATTGTTTTATATCACATTGCCTTCAGTCAGAAGGAAAGACAGCGCACACAGTTTTGGCAGCTTATTGTTGTGACCTTCTGTGAAAAGTAGAGCGGCCAGGCATATCGCAATTTTTTTAAATACAATCACGGCAAAACATTGTTTGGAAAACAAGTAGTTATTTCTGTAAAGAGAAGACAATAAAAACACCAATCTGTCTTTTAGTTATCAAAATGATCAACTTATCTTATTGCACTGCACATATTCACTCTTTATCATTGTTGGGTCAGTTGTACTTAAAATCTTGTTTTAGGACAATAACTTCCTCCTCCAGTTTAGGACGTCATATTCTATTTGTCTCCCCTTCTCGTAGGCCTATTATATTTACAACTTAGTTTTTATTGATCTGTTTGTCAGTGTCAGCAGAGTAGGCCACCCTGTAATCTGTCCTATTAAAAAAGATTCTGCTGTCTCCAGTCATATGGAGTGTAGTAGAATTGCATGAAATGTGTTTATAAAAGGCTGAGAAGTACCTGATACAATACTAAACACGCTCAGCCATGAAATGTGTTTATAAAAGGCTGAAAAGTACCTGATACAATACTATACACGCTCAGCCATGAAATGTGTTTATAAAAGGCTGAAAAGTACCTGATACAATACTATACACGCTCAGCCATGAAATGTGTTTATAAAAGGCTGAAAAGTACCTGATACAATACTATACACGCTCAGCCATGAAATGTGTTTATAAAAGGCTGAAAAGTACCTGATACAATACTAAACACGCTCAGCCATGAAATGTGTTTATAAAAGGCTGAAAAGTACCTGATACAGTACTATACACGCTCAGCCATGAAATGTGTTTATAAGAGGCCAACATTTTCCTGTGATATATATAGGCTCTAGCCTAGGCCTGCATTGAACAGTCTTTTTGCAAACAGGGATTGAATTATACTATTAGCCTAAATTCTGATTATCTAATCTACTCGTCACACTATGAATAGTAGGCTGTCTTACATATTGTAAATCTGCAAATGCAATGATGCATGGAATGCTTTATTATTAAGTGGATTTTATGGTGAAATTAGCTTCCCCAAACATGAAACTCATGTGGCGCCTATGCATGCCAGGTAGGCTACACTAGTTGTAAAGTGGAGTAATGTGCTTCATTTGAAGAATTTAATTAATATAGCAGCACGAGAAAGCTGGGATCCTCTTTTAAATAGTGGCCAGTCAAAACTGTTTTCAGACGTGATTGCGCAATGACTGAACATGTTTCACTAGGCTCTGTAGGCTATGTGCTCTCCATGTTCCAGGAGTCATGTTTCACTAGGCTCTGTAGACTATGTGCTCTCCAACCATGTTCCAGGAGTCATGTTTCACTAGGCTCTGTAGACTATGTGCTCTCTAACCATGTTCCAGGAGTCATGTTTCACTAGGCTCTGTAGGATATGTGCTCTCCATGTTCCAGGAGTCATGTTTCACTAGGCTCTGTAGGCTATGTGCTCTCCATGTTCCATGAGTCATGTTTCACTAGGCTCTGTAGACTATGTGCTCTCTAACCATGTTCCAGGAGTCATGTTTCACTAGGCTCTGTAGACTATGTGCTCTCCAACCATGTTCCAGGAGTCATGTTTCACTAGGCTCTGTAGGCTATGTGCTCTCTAACCATGTTCCAGGAGTCATGTTTCACTAGGCTCTGTAGGCTATGTGCTCTCCAACCATGTTCCAGGAGTCATGTTTCACTAGGCTCTGTAGACTATGTGCTCTCCAACCATGTTCCAGGAGTCATGTTTCACTAGGCTCTGTAGGCTATGTGCTCTCCAACCATGTTCCAGGAGTCATGTTTCACTAGGCTCTGTAGGCTATGTGCTCTCCAACCATGTTCCAGGAGTCATGTTTCACTAGGCTCTGTAGACTATGTGCTCTCCATGTTCCAGGAGTCATGTTTCACTAGGCTCTGTAGGCTATGTGCTCTCCATGTTCCATGAGTCATGTTTCACTAGGCTCTGTAGACTATGTGCTCTCTAACCATGTTCCAGGAGTCATGTTTCACTAGGCTCTGTAGGCTATGTGCTCTCTAACCATGTTCCAGGAGTCATGTTTCACTAGGCTCTGTAGGCTATGTGCTCTCCAACCATGTTCCAGGAGTCATGTTTCACTAGGCTCTGTAGGCTATGTGCTCTCCAACCATGTTCCAGGAGTCATGTTTCACTAGGCTCTGTAGGCTATGTGCTCTCTAACCATGTTCCAGGAGTCATGTTTCACTAGGCTCTGTAGACTATGTGCTCTCCAACCATGTTCCAGGAGTCATGTTTCACTAGGCTCTGTAGGCTATGTGCTCTCCAACCATGTTCCAGGAGTCATGTTTCACTAGGCTCTGTAGACTATGTGCTCTCCAACCATGTTCCAGGGGTCCTAGGCCTATAGGCTATGTTTGAAGTTATTTGGCCACTTCAGTTGTGATACAAACATTTTCAAAACATATAGGCCTTGGGCTAAGCTACATGATAAGTGCGACTATGATATGAAAAAAAAGCTTGCTCTGTTTCTTGCCTTAGACTGCACATGCTGGGCATCATTCTCAAGTGAAAATATTGTCACCCATCAGACTATTCTCAATTTAATCTTGTCTTTACATATACTACATAATATGTGGGAAATTAGTTTTGATATAGAATAGACCATTATCATGCACCTGTTGGAACAGGGGCAGGAGAAAAAGTATATGTAATCTGTATGCACTTAAATAGAGAATGGCAGACCCTTTCCTATGGTTCATTTTTAAAGTGAAGCAATTTGCTTAATATTAGGAATGTTGAGAAATAAATATAGTAGGCTTAGCCTATAGAAACCTGATGAAGGGACAGTAGAGCCCTTAGTAGAGCCCTGAATTCCAGGCCATTAGGACCTGATGGAGGGACAGTAGAGCCCTGAGTACCAGGCCATTAGGACCTGATGGAGGGACAATAGAGCCCTCAGTAGAGCCCTGAGTTCTAGGCCATTAGGACCTGATGGAGGGACAGTAGAGCCCCGAGTACCAGGCCATTAGCGACTTGATGGAGGGACAATGGAGCCCTGAGTACCAGGCCATTAGGACCTGATGGAGGGACAATAGAGCCCTCAGTAGAGCCCTGAGTTCCAGGCCATTAGCGACCTGATGGAGGGACAATAGAGCCATGAGTACCAGGCCATTAGGACCTGATGGAGGGACAATAGAGCCCCCAGGAGAGCCTTGAGTTCCAGGCCATTAGGACCTGATGGAGGGACAATAGAGCCCTGAGCTCCAGACCATCAAGACCTGATGGAGGGACAATAAAGCCCTGAGTTCCAGGCCATTAGGACCTGATGGAGGGACAATAGAGCCATGAGTACCAGGCCATTAGGACCTGATGGAGGGACAATAGAGCCCTCAGTAGAGCCCTGAGTTCCAGGCTATTAGCGACCTGATGGAGAGACAATAGAGCCCTGAGTTCCAGGCCATTAGGACCTGATGGAGGGACAATAGAGCCATGAGTACCAGGCCATTAGGACCTGATGGAGGGACAATAGAGCCCTCAGTAGAGCCCTGAGTTCCAGGCCATTAGGACCTAATGGAGGGACAATAGAGACGTGAGTACCAGGCCATTAGGACCTGATGGAGGGACATTAGAGCCCTCAGTAGAGCCCTGAGTTCCAGGCCATTAGCGACCTGATGGAGGGACAATAGAGCCCTGAGTTCCAGGCCATTAGGACCTGATGGAGGGACAATAGAGCCCTGAGTTCCAGGCCATTAGGAGCTGATGGAGGGACAATAGAGCCCTGAGTTCCAGGCCATTAGGACCTGATGGAGGGACAATGGAGCCCTGAGTACCAGACCATTAGCGACCTGATGGAGGGACAATGGAGCCCTGAGTACCGGACCATTAGCGACCTGATGGAGGGACAGTAGAGCCCTGAGTACCAGACCATTAGCGACCTGATGGAGGGACAGGAGAGCCCTGAGTACCAGGCCATTAGCGACCTGATGGAGGGACAATGGAGCCCTGAGTACCGGACCATTAGCGACCTGATGGAGGGACAGTAGAGCCCTGAGTACCAGACCATTAGCGACCTGATGGAGGGACAGGAGAGCCCTGAGTACCAGAACATTAGGACCTGATGGAGGGACAGTAGAACCCTGAGTACCAGGCCATTAGTGACTGGCTGTTAGCAAGTTTGGTAGGCTACTAATTACCAGCGGCATCAGAGCGCAGTTTTGGAGAAGCCTAGTTACCATGACTAAACGGTCATGTGGAATTTGAATGCGGTCATGACTTATGAATACAGTCACGGTAACAGCCCTAGACGGACCCTGGCATCATGCTGCTCTGATTGACAGGCAGTTGCCATGGTAACCCCGCCTACGGTAGATTTCAATACTGTACAGGCCATTAGAACACTCCACAAGGCAGCAGGTCATCATTTACACCACTGGCAATATACATCAGGACTAAGATGGTATATTTAGTCTACAGTCTACAATATGTAAATCCAGTATACTGTTTCAGGGCTATTCTCTCGTTTGAAATTAAGATTCAAGGCAGCAGGTCATCATTTTGAACATTCTAAAACTGGAAGGTTGCCCTAAAAGCAAGCTGAAGATGGTAGCTATACAGTCTATACTATTTATTTGTGTCCAGTACACCATTTCAGCACTATTCTCTTTCGTTTTACATTGAGATTCAGTGTATATGGGATCCTGCATGGGTGTAATAGTGTTGGGGGTCATGGTGGGACTCCCATGAGGCTGAGGATAGGATTCTTTCCACAACGAACAGAAGAGGGTCTCCATCTCTCCACCTCTCTCCCACTATTTTTCTCTCTCTCTACCTCTCCTTCCATCTCCATCTCCATCTCTCCTTCCATCTCATCTTCTTTCTCTCTCCACCTCTCTCTACTTCCCACTATTTCTCTCACTCTCTCTCTCTACACCTCTTTATTCCACCTCTCTCTCTACCCCTCTCTCTCTCTTTCTCACGCAGGCACCAGCCATATTCATCAGTGGTCCAGTGTGGGGCCACTGTGTGCTCTTCTCCTCTCCCATCCCTCTATCCTCTCCTCTCCTCTCACAGTGGAACAGACTCCAGACGTTAGTAAATCATCTCCTCACCCCATACGGGTGAAGGCAGCTTCCGATGCAGGGTGTGATGAGGGACTGCAACTGCCTCCTCTACTCTCTTCCAACCCTCACTCGTCTTGTCTCCTCTCTCCCAACCCTCTCTCTTCTCCTTTCCCTCTCTTCCTTCCCTCTCTCCTCTTCTCTCCATTGGCTATCTTCCTCCATTTCCTCCCTCCACAGGGCTGGCTAAGATTCCCAGCTGCCCTGCAGAGATGCTCTCAGCTCAGCTCTCTGGTCTCCATTGACAATGAGATGAATGCATCTCAGCCCAAATTAAACACAATTCATAAATTACAAACCCAATATGCTGCTGGATCTGTTCTTCTCCTCTGCCTTCTCTGGGAACAATACCTCAGGCTGAGGTGCATGGATGAGGAGATCAATGAATGTACTCTCTGAGAGCTATGCGAGAGATGACAATCATTCACTGCATTTTGGGATTATCATGTTATTTTGAATGCATGGGTTGATCAATGCCCAGGATGGTTTGAGCTAAAGGAAGGTTGGCTAAAGTGCTAACTGGAACTCTGAACATCCCTATCTGTGTCTATACATAGAGTACCTGTCAAAAGTTTGGACACACCTACTCATTCAAGGATGGATGGGTTCCTACAGCAATCTTTAAATCATACCACAGATTCTCAATTGGATTGAGGTCTGGGATTTGACTAGGCCACTCCAAGACATTTAAATGTTTCCCCTTAAACCACTCGAGTCTTGCTTTAGCAGAATGCTTAGGGTCATTGTCCTGCTGGAACGTGAACCTCCGCCCCAGTCTCAAATCTCTGGATGACTGAAACAGGTTTCCCTCAAGAATTTCCCTGTATTTAGCGCCATCCATCATTCCTTCAATTCTGACCAGTTTCCCAGTCCCTGCCGATGAAAAACAGCCCCACAGCATGATGCTGCCACCACCATGCTTCACTGTGGGGATGATCGTCTCGGGGTGATGAGAGATGTTGGGTTTGTGCCTTTTGGCAAACACCAAACATGTTCACTTATTTTATTCTTTAAGCAATGGCTTTTTTCCTGGCCACTCTTCCGTAAAGCCCAGCTCTGTGGAGTGTACGGCTTAAAGTGGTCCTATGAACAGACACTCCAATCTCCACTGTGGAAGCTTTGCAGCTCCTTCAGGGTTATCTTTGGTCTATTTGTTGCCTCTCTGGTTAATGCCTTCCTTGCCTGATCCGTAAGTTTTGGTGGGCGGCCATCTCTTGGCAGGTTTGTTGTGGTGCCATATTCTTTCAATTTTTAATAATGGATTTAATAGTGTTCCGTGGCATGTCCAACGTTTCAGATATTATTTATAACCCAACCCTGATCTGTACTTCTCCACAACTTTGTCCCTGACCTGTTTGGAGAGCTCCTTGGTCTTCATGGTGCCGCTTGCTTGGTGGTGCCCCTTGCTTACTGGTGTTGCAAACTCTGGGGCCTTTCAGAACAGGTGTATATATACTGAGATCATGTGACAGATCATGTGACACTTAGATTGCACACAGATGGACTTTATTTAATTAATTATGTGACTTCTGAAGGTAATTGTTTGCACCAGATCTTATGTAGGGGCTTCATAGCAAAGGGGGTGAACACATATGCACACACCACTTTTCCGTTTTTTATTTTTGAGAATGTTTTAAAATAAGTTTTTTTTTTTAATGTCATTATTTTGTGTATGTCTATTACATGAAATCCAAATAAAAATATATTTAAATTACAGGTTGCAATGCAACACAATAGGAAAAACAGGAAGGGGGGTGAATACTTTTGCAAGGCACTGTAGTAACCAAAAAAGTGTTAAACAAACCAAAATGTATTTTATATTTGAGATTCTTCAAAGTAGCCACCCTTTGCCTTGATAACAGCTTGTCACACTCTTGGCATTCTCTCAATCAGCTTCATGAGGTAGTTACCTGGAAAGCTTTTCAATGAACAGGTGTGCCTTGCTAAAAGTTAATTTGTGGAATTTCTTTCCTTCTTAATGAGTTTGAGCCAATCAGTTGTGTTGTGACAAGGTAGGGGTGGTATACTGTAGAAAGCCCTATTTGGTAAAAGACCAAGTCCATATTATGGCAAGATCAGCTTAAATAGGCAAAGAGAAATGACAGTCCATCATTACTTTAAGACATGAAGGTCAGTCAAGATTTTTGAAAGAT
Organism: Salmo trutta; assembly: GCF_901001165.1. Taxonomy (NCBI): domain Eukaryota; kingdom Metazoa; phylum Chordata; class Actinopteri; order Salmoniformes; family Salmonidae; genus Salmo; species Salmo trutta. The sequence continues at coordinate 32,947,522 of NC_042978.1, read as the reverse complement.
TTGTGCAGTTGCAAAAACCATCAAGTGCTATGAGAAAACTGGCTCTCATGAGGACCGCCAAAGGAAAGGAAGACCCAGAGTTACCTCTACTGCAGAGGATAAATACATCAGAGTTAACTGCACCTCAGATTGCAGCCCAAGTAAATGCATCACAGAGTTCATGTAACAGACACATGCCAACATCACCTGTTCAGAGGAGACTGCGTGAATCAGGCCATCATGGACAAATTGCTGCAAAGAAACCACTACTAAAGGACACCAATAAGAAGAAGAGACTTGCTTGGGCCAAGAAATATGAGCATTGGACATTAGACCGGTAAAAATCTGTCCTTTGGTCTGATGAGTCCAAATTTGAGATTTTTGGTTCCAACCACCGTGTCTTTGTGAGATGCAGAGTAGGTGAACAGATGATCTCAGCATGTGTGGTTCTCACCGTGAAGCATGGAGGAGGAGGTGTGATGGTGTGGGGGTGCTTTTCTGGTGACACTGTCTGTGATTTATTTAGAATTCAAGGTCCACTTAACCAGCATGGCTACCACAGCATTCTGCAGTGATATGCTGCAGTGACTGCAGAGTGAAGGAAAGGCAGCCAACATTTGCTAAGCATATGTGGGAACTCCTTCAAGTCTGTTGGAAAAGCATTCCTCTTGAAGCTGGTTGAATGCCAAGAGTGTACTAAGCTGTCATCAAGGCAAAGGGTGGCTACTTTGAAGAATCTAAAATCTAAAATATATTTAGATTTGTTTAACACTTTTTTGGTTACTACATGATTCCATATGTGCTATTTCATAGTATGGATGTCTTCACTATTATTCTACTATGTAGAAAATAGTATAAATAAAGAAAAACCCTTGAATGAGTATGTGTGTCCAAACTTTTGACTGGTACTGAATGTGATTTATTGTGCAATATGTAACATTGTGACACAACCACATTGGTTGGGGTTACAGCACGGCACAGGTGCCTGCCATTTATTCCGCTGAGCTGCAGACACAAGACTGTATGAAGAAACACGTTGGGCGGTATCCAGACTTTCATATCATCATACCGGCCATCTCTCATCCAAAAACTTATGTTACTACCGGCTTAGTACACAAAGGGGCTGCTACACGTAGAGGTTGCTAACTACATATGTTAACGAGCGCAAACAAAAATAAACTAATTGCAAAGACAGGCAATCCAGCTCATAAAATTAAACATATATAGGTAGTTGTCACACCCTGATCTGTTTTACCTGTCTTTGTGATTGTCTCCACCCCCCTCCAGGTGTCGCCCATCTTCCCCATTATCCCCTGTGTATTTATACCTGTGTTCTCTGTTTGTCTGTTGCCAGTTCGTCTTGTTTGTCAAGCCAACCAGTGGTTTTGTGTCAGCTCCTGCTTTTCCCCAGTCTGTCTTTTGTCATCCTCCTGGTTTTTGACCCTTGCCTGTCCTGACCCTGTACCCACCCGCCTGACCACTCTGCCTGCCCCTGCCACTGACCCTGCCTGCCGTCCTTTTCCTGTGCCCCTGTTGCTGTAATAAACACTGTTACTTCGACACGGTCTGTATCTGGGTCTTACCTTGATATCTAATAGTAGTAGCTACCGAATATCATTTTTGGTGAGTTTGGACATTTACAAGCGGATGTGAACGAGAATCATTGTGAAAATGAACAAAGTTTTGACACATGTTTGTCTGAAAGAAGAACAGTACTGGCTCTGGAGCAGCATGTGTTCCTGCTGTGTCTGTGTGGAGTCTGGAGTCACTAGGGCAACAGACCTGCCTGCTCTGCTCGGAGAAGATTTGTTGACTGCAGGTATTTATGTATACCGTATCGAACAACTTAAAACTTAAAATAAATAGTTTCCACGGTATTGACGGTATTGAAAACCATCCCATGGTTATTTCCAAATACCCTGGTATACGGTATATACGATATACCGCCCAAGCCTAGAAACACTCAAGCAGAGTAATGTATAATTTGACATGTTGGCATGGGAAAGAGGTTCACCAGTGTTGCTTCTCGAAAGTGGCATGCAAAACAAATCAATTAGCTCACACATTCTACCATAGTGTGGGAGTGTGTGTGAGAGAGAGAGAGAGAGAGAGAGAGAGAGGGAGGGAGGATTCTGCTCCTGTGCATTCCTTCCTAGAGACATCATGAAAAAAAGGAGAGAAAGTGCGTAGAGACAGAGCACAGTAAACCATGCTCTGGTCAACAACGAATACCAAGAGGTGTTTACCATAGAAATAAAATGACTGGAAGGTTGACGTGAATAGGTGGTCCATTCTACAGATTCCATTTCTATCGTGTTCACTCCACTCGCACTGTTGGGAAACAAAAGTATATGAGGCTTTAACACAAACAACATGAAGCTTTAATAAAGCCCAAACAACAAGATAACCAGCAGCACCTATCTACAGGCTGTCTGGTCAGCTTGATACTACACAATTAAAATATACAATGCATGTCTTAAGCACTGAGAAGGGACCTGTGCCAAATACAATATGAAACTTACTTTCAGGAAAGTCAGAGGATGGGGAGAGAAGAGAGAGACAAGATAGGAAAGGGAGAGAAAGAAAGACTGAGAGAGACAGAATAGAGAGAAGGATAGAGAGAGGGACAGAGAGACAGGGTAGAGAGAGAGGATAGAGAGACAGGGTAGAGAGAGGGATAGAGAGACAGGGTAGAGAGAGGGATATAGAGACAGGGTAGAGAGAGGGATAGAGAGACATGGTAGAGAGAGGGGATAGAGAGACAGGGTAGAGAGAGAGGATAGAGAGACAGGGTAGAGAGTGGATAGAGAGACAGGGTAGAGAGAGGGATATAGAGACAGGGTAGAGAGAGGGATAGAGAGACATGGTAGAGAGAGAGGATAGAGAGACAGGGTAGAGAGAGAGGATAGAGAAACAGGGTAGAGAGAGGATAGAGAGACAGGGTATAGACAGAGGATAGAGAGACATGGTAGAGAGAGGATAGAGAGACAGGGTAGAGAGAGAGGATAAAGAGACAGGACAGAGAGAGGGGATAGAGAGACAGGATAGTGAGAGGGGATAGAGAGACAGGGTAGAGAGGATAGAGAGGATAGAGAGACAGCGTAGAGAGGATAGAGAGACAGGGCAGAGAGAGAGGATAGAGAGACAGGGTAGAGAGAGAGGATAGAGAGACAGGATAGAGAGAGAGGATAGAGAGACAGAGTAGAGAGATGGGATAGAGAGACAGGATAAAGAGAGGGGACAGAGAGACAGGGTAGAGAGAGGGGATAGAGAGGATAGAGGGGACAGAGAGACAGGGTAAAGAGAGGGGACAGAGAGACAGGGTAGAGTGAGGATAGAGAGACAGGATAGAGAGAGGAAAGAGAGACATGATAGAGAGAGGGGACAGAGAGACAGGGTAGAGTGAGGATAGAGAGACAGGGTAGAGAGAGAGGATAGAGAGACAGGATAGAGAGAGGGATATAGAGACAGGATAGAGAGAGGGACAGAGAGACAGGGTAGAGTGAGGATAGAGAGACAGGGTAGAGAGATGGGACAGAGAGACATGATAGTGAGAGGGGATAGAGAGACAGGGTAGAGAGAGGGGATAAAGACAGGATAGAGAGACAGGAGAGAGAGGATAGAGAGACAGGAGAGAGAGGATAGAGAGACTGGATAGAGAGACAGGATAGAGACAGGGTAGAGAGACAGGAGAGAGAGGATAGAGAGACAGGGTAGAGAGAGGATAGAGAGACATGGTAGAGAGAGGGGATAGAGAGACAGGGTAGAGAGAGGATAGAGAAACATGGTAGAGAGACAGGAGAGAGAGGATAGAGAGACAGGATAGAGAGAGAGGATAGAGAGACAGGGTAGAGAGAAAGGATAGAGAGACAGGGTATAGAGACAAGAGAGAGAGGACAGAGAGACAGGGTAGAGATAGGGGATAGAGTGACAGGGTAGAGAGAGAGGATAGAGAGACAGGGCAGAGAGAGCAGATACAGAGAGAGAGGATAGAGAGAGGATAGAGGGGATAGAGAGACAGGATAGAGAGAGGGGATAGAGAGACAGGATAGAGAGAGGCGATAGAGAGACATGGTGGAGAGAGGGGTTAGAGAGACTTTATCACTGACCTCAACCCAGAGTCTCTCAGAGTGTTCACAGTCAGCCCACTGACACCCCTATCAGACCACAGCAAAATCACAGTCTACCTGAACAGAGCAATACTCAAACATGAGGCATCAAAGCCAAAGGAACTGAGGAATATTAAGAAATGCTATAGATGGAAGGAATGTAGTTTGGAAACCTACTAAAAAACAATTAGGCAACAACAAATTCAATCCCTTTTAGACAATTTCCTGGGTAAAACGTTCCACTGTAATAGTGAAGGTGTAAACTTGGCAGTAGAAAACAGTATATTTGACCTCTCAGCTTCCCTATCAAATCTAACAATCGCAAATAGAAAACTAAAGAAAATGAACAACAATGACAAATGGTTTGATGAAGAATGCAAAAATCTAAGAAAGAAATTGAGAAACCTGCCCAACCAAAAACATAGAGACCCAGAAAACCTGAGCCTACACCTTCACTATGGTGAATCACTAAAACAATACAGAAATACACTACGGAAAAAGAAGGAACAGCACGTCAGAAATCAGATCAATGTAATTGAATAATCCATAGACTAACCACTTCTGGGAAAATTGGAAAACACTAAACAAACAACAACACGAAGAATCTATCCAAAATGGAGATGTATGGGTAAACCACTTCTACAATCTTTTTGGCTCTATAACAAAGAACAAACAGCAAAAACATACACATGATCAAATAAAAATCTTAGAATTTACTATTAAAGACTACCAGAACCCACTGGATTATCCAATTACCTTGAACGAGCTACAGGACAAAATGAAAACCCTCCAACCCAAAAAGGCCTGTGGTGTTGATGGTATCCTCAATGAAATGATCAAATATACAGACAACACATTCCAATTGGCTATACTAAAACTCTTTAACATCATCCTTAGCTCTGGCATCTTCCCTAATATTTGGAACCAAGGACTGATCACCCCAATCCACAAAAGTGGAGACAAATTTGACCCCAATAACTACCGTGGGATATGCGTCAACAGCAACCTTGGGAAAATCCTCTGCATTATCATTAACAGCAGACTCGTACATTTCCACAGTGAAAACAATGTACTGAGCAAATGTCAAATTGTCTTTTTACCAAATTACCGTACGACAGACAACGTATTCACCCTGCACACCTTAATTGACAAACAAACAAACCAAAACAAAGGCAAAGTCTTATCATGCTTTGTTGATTTCAAAAAAGCCTTCGACTCAAGTTGGCATGAGAATCTGCTATACAAATTGATGGAAAGTGATGTTGGGGGAAAAACATACGACATTATAAAATCCATGTACACAAACAACAAGTGTGCGGTTAAAATAGGCAAAAAACACATACATTTATTCCCACAGGGCCGTGGGGTGAGACAGGGATGCAGCTTAAGCCCCACCCTCTTCAACATATATATCAACGAATTGGCGCAGGCACTAGAACAGTCTGCAGCACCCAGTCTCACCCTGCTAGAATCTGAAGTCAAATGTCTACTGTTTGCTGATGATATGGTGCTTCTGTCCCCAACCAAGGAGGGCCTACAGCAGCACCTAGATATTCTGCACAGATTGTCAGACCTGGGCCCTGACAGGAAATCTCAGTAAGACCCAAATAATGGTGCTCCAAAAAAGGTCCAGTCGCCAGGACCACAAATACAAATTCCATCTAGACACCGCTGCCCTAGAACACACAAAAAACTATACATACCTCGGCCTAAACATCAGCACCACAGGTAACTTCCACAAAGCTGTGAACGATCTGAGAGACAAGGCAAGAAGGGCCTTCTATGCCATCGAAAGGAACATTAAATTTAACGTACCAATTAGGATCTGGCTAAAAATACTTGAATCTGTTATAGAACCTTTATGTTTGTGAGGTCTGGGGTCCGCTCACCAACCAAGAATTCACAAAATGGGACAAACACCAAATTGAGACTCTGCATGTAGAAATCTGCAAAAACATCCCTCCGTGTACAACGTAACACCAAATAATGCATGCAGAGCAGAATTAGGCCGAGACCCGCTAATGATCAAAATCCAGAAAAGAGCCGTTAAATTCTACAACCACCTAAAAGGAAGCGATTCCCAAACCTTCCATAACAAAGCCATCACCTACAGAGAGATGAACCTGGAGAAGAGTCCCCTAAGCAAGCTGGTCCTGGGGCTCTGTTCACAAACACAAACGCACCCCACAGAGCCCCAGGACAGCAACACAATTAGACCCAACCAAATCATGAGAAAACAAAAAGGTAATTACTTGACACATTGGAAAGAATTAACAAAAAAACAGAGCAAACTAGAATGCTATTTGGCCCTAAACAGAGAGTACACAGTGGCAGAATACCTGACCACTGTGATTGACCCAAAATTAAGGAAAGCTGTGACTATGTACAGACTCAGTGAGCATAGCCTTGCTATTGAGAAAGGCTACCGTAGGCAGACCTGGCTCTCAAGAGAAGACAGGCTATATGCACACTGCCCACAAAATGAGGTGGAAACTGAGCAGCACTTCCTAACCTCCTGCCAAATGTATGACCATATTAGAGACACATATTTCCCTCAGATTACACAGATCCACAAAGAATTCGAAAACAAACCCGATTTTGATAAACTCCCTTATCTACTGGGTGAAATACCAGTGTGCCATCCCTGCAGCAAGATTTGTGACCTGTTGCCACAAGAAAAGGTCAACCAGTGAAGAACAAACACCATTGTAAATACAACCTATATTTATGCTTATTTATTTTCCCTTTTGTACTTTAACCATTTGTACATCGTTACAACACGGTATATATACATAATATGAAATTTTTTATGTCTTTATTCTTTTGAAACTTCTGTATGTCTAATGTCTACTGTTCATTTTGAGTGTTTATTTCACTTTTGTATATTATCTAGCTCACTTGCTTAGGCAATGTTAACATATGTTTCCCATGCCAATACAGCCCCTTGAATTGAATTGACTGGGTAGAGAGAGAGAGGATAGAGAAACATGGTAGAGAGAGAGGATATAGAGACAGGGTAGAGAGAGAGGATATAGAGAAACATGGTAGAGAGAGAGGATAGAGAAACATGGTAGAGAGAGAGGATAGAGAAACATGGTAGAGAGAGAGGATAGAGAAACATGGTAGAGAGAGAGGATAGAGAAACATGGTAGAGAGAGAGGATAGAGAAACATGGTAGAGAGAAAGGATAGAGAAACATGGTAGAGAGAGAGGATAGAGAAACATGGTAGAGAGAGGATAGAGAAACATGGTAGAGAGAGAGGATAGAGAAACATGGTAGAGAGAGAGGATAGAGAAACATGGTAGAGAGAGAGGATAGAGAAACATGGTAGAGAGAAAGGATAGAGAAACATGGTAGAGAGAGGATAGAGAAACATGGTAGAGAGAGAGGATAGAGAAACATGGTAGAGAGAGAGGATAGAGAAACAAGGTAGAGAGAAAGGATAGAGAAACATGGTAGAGAGAGAGGATAGAGAAACATGGTAGAGAGAGAGGATAGAGAAACATGGTAGAGAGAAAGGATAGAGAAACATGGTAGAGAGAGGATAGAGAAACATGGTAGAGAGAGAGGATAGAGAAACATGGTAGAGAGAGAGGATAGAGAAACAAGGTAGAGAGAAAGGATAGAGAAAACATGGTAGAGAGAGGATAGAGAAACATGGTAGAGAGAGAGGATAGAGAAACATGGTAGAGAGAGAGGATAGAGAAACATGGTAGAGAGAGGATAGAGAAACATGGTAGAGAGAGAGGATAGAGAAACATGGTAGAGAGAGAGAGGATAGAGAAACATGGTAGAGAGAGAGGATAGAGAAACATGGTAGAGAGAGAGAGGATAGAGAAACATGGTAGAGAGAGAGGATAGAGAAACATGGTAGAGAGAGGATAGAGAAACATGGTAGAGAGAGAGGATAGAGAAACATGGTAGAGAGAGAGGATAGAGAAACATGGTAGAGAGAGAGGATAGAGAAACATGGTAGAGAGAGAGGATAGAGAGAGCGGATAGAGAGAGAAGATAGAGAGACAGGGTAGAGAGGATAGAGAGACAGGACAGAGAGACAGGATAGAGAGATAGGATAGAGAGACAGGGTAGAGAGGATAGAGAGACAGGATAGAGAGACAGGATAGAGAGACAGGATAGAGAGATAGGATAGAGAGAGAAGATAGAGAGACAGGGTAGAGAGGATAGAGAGACAGGATAGAGAGACAGGATAGAGAGATAGGATAGAGAGACAGGATAGAGACACGGAATAGAGACACAGGATAGAGAGGGGACAGAGAGACAGGGTAGAGAGAGAGGACAGAGGGACAGGGTAAAGAGAGAGGATAGAGAGACAGGGTAGAGAGACAGGAGAGAGGATAGAGAGACAGGGTAGAGAGAGGGCTAGAGAGCCGGGTAGAGAGAGGGCTAGAGAGACAGGGTAGAGAGAGGATAGAGAGAGAGGGTAGAGAGAGAGGATAGAGAGACAGGGTAGAGAGAGGATAGAGAGAGAGGGTAGAGAGAGAGGATAGAGAGACAGGGTAGAGAGAGGATAGAGAAACATGGTAGAGAGAGGGCTAGAGAGACAGGGTAGAGAGAGGATAGAGAGAGAGAGGGTAGAGAGAAAGGATAGAGAGACAGGACAGAGAGACAGGATAGAGAGATAGGATAGAGAGACAGGGTAGAGAGGATAGAGAGACAGGATAGAGAGACAGGATAGAGAGATAGGATAGAGAGAGAAGATAGAGAGACAGGGTAGAGAGGATAGAGAGACAGGATAGAGAGACAGGATAGAGAGATAGGATAGAGAGACAGGATAGAGACACGGGATAGAGACACAGGATAGAGAGGGGACAGAGAGACAGGGTAGAGAGAGAGGACAGAGGGACAGGGTAAAGAGAGAGGATAGAGAGACAGGGTAGAGAGACAGGAGAGAGGATAGAGAGACAGGGTAGAGAGACAGGAGAGAGGATAGAGAGACAGGGTAGAGAGAGGGCTAGAGAGCCGGGTAGAGAGAGGGCTAGAGAGACAGGGTAGAGAGAGGGCTAGAGAGCCGGGTAGAGAGAGGGCTAGAGAGACAGGGTAGAGAGAGGGCTAGAGAGCCGGGTAGAGAGAGGGCTAGAGAGACAGGGTAGAGAGAGGATAGAGAGAGAGGGTAGAGAGAGAGGATAGAGAGACAGGGTAGAGAGAGGATAGAGAAACATGGTAGAGAGAGGGCTAGAGAGACAGGGTAGAGAGAGGATAGAGAGAGAGAGGGTAGAGAGAGAGGATAGAGAGACAGGGTAGAGAGAGGGCTAGAGAGAGTGTTAGAGAGAGAGGATAGAGAGACAGGATAGAGAGACAGGGTAGAGAGAGGGGATAGAGAGACAGGATAGAGAGACAGGGTAGAGAGAGGGGATAGAGAGACAGGATAGAGAGACAGGATAGAGAGAGAGGACAGAGGGACTCGGTAGAGAGAGGGGATAGAGAGGCAGGGTAGGGAGAGGGGATAGAGAGGTAGGGTAGGGAGAGCACATAGAGAGACAGGGTAGAGATTGGGGATAGCTCGAGAGAGACAACGACAGGGACAGAAAACAGATAAACCGAGAGAGAGAGAGAGAGAGAGAGAGAGAGAGCGACACAGACATAGAGATAGGGAGAACCAGAGGGAGAGAGAGAGAGAGAGAGAGCGCGACACAGACACAGAGATAGGGAGAACCAGAAAGAGAGAGAGAGAGAGAGAGAGAGAGCGCGACACAGACACAGAGATAGGGAGAACCAGAAAGAGAGAGAGAGAGAGAGAGAGAGAGAGAGAGAGAGCGACACAGACACAGAGATATGGAGAACCAGAAAGAGAGAGAGAGAGAGAGAGAGAGCGTGACACAGACACAGAGATAGGGAGAACCAGAAAGAGAGAGAGAGAGAGAGAGAGAGAGCGCGACACAGACACAGAGATAGGGAGAACCAGAAAGAGAGAGAGAGATAGAGCGAGAGAGAGAGAGAAATGAAGAGGTGAAGACCAGAAGGTAGCAGAACTCATTAACCTGTCAACAGGACTTTAAAGGCTCCGGGAGGGAAGAAAACACTGGGTTATTTATGGTCCTTTATCTGGAATTCCATTAGAAAACTATTTTCTAATTGCACTGAATTAGCCATACCAGAGTTGGTGCCCAGAGTTTCATGGGCTCCATGCGTGTTAAATGATTACCAGCTCCAGTCCCCCACTGATGCCTGGCCAGGAACGCTAGTCAGGCAGCATACCACCGTGATTTGTACCCACTTCAATTATGCTAATGAGTGTGGGGTGCTGTATCATAATGGGAGCTCTGACCTGAGGCAGGTCAGTGTGTGTGTGAGAGCAAAAAGAGGTTCAAGGAAAAGCTTTGGTCTGGGTTGCTCTACTCTCTGTTAGAAAGAGGAGGTCAGTACTTGCAAATTAATTAAATGTATTTCAGCCAAGCCAAGGTCATTGGTTTGTCAACTCCTTGGAAAGAGAAGCTGGACTTGTAAGGGGATATTCCTGCCATGAAAAGGTGTATAATATGTGACGGTCAAGTCTCAGCAGTAGAGTACAGTAAGTTAGCCAATTGACATGAGGCATAGAAAATAGAAATACCATACAAAGCATCTAACAGTAGGAAGGTTCAGGCTTCGGGCTCAAAGCTAAAAGCATTTCAAGCCCATATTCAATTTTAAGCCCATATTCCATATTGTGTGGTTGCCATTCAATTTCTATGCTTGTGGATTCACATGGAGACTGGGTTGTGGTTCTTATCGTGTGAAGTATTCACTTATACTGTAGCAATGCACTGCATAATGTATCACTGCCCTACCAAGCTTCATTCAGAACACAGAACCCGTTATCTCATTTTCTCTCACTTTCTCTGTCTCTCTCACCCGCACACACACACACACACACACACACACACACACACACACACACACACACACACAGACACAGACACAGACACAGACACAGACACAGACACAGACACAGACACAGACACAGACACAGACACAGACACACACACACACACACACACACACACACACACAGACACAGACACAGACACAGACACAGACACAGACACAGACACAGACACAGACACAGACACAGACACAGACACAGACACAGACACAGACACAGACACACACACACACACACACACAGACACAGACACAGACACAGACACACACACACACACACACACACACACACACACACACACAGACACACACACACACACACACACACACACACACACACACAGACACACACACAACACACACACACACACACAGACACACACACACACACACACACACACACAGACACACACACACACACACACAACACACACACACACACACACACATGTACTTGGCAGCTGACATCTATGTTTAAGTACAAGCATGTCAGTGTGGCAGTTGGCTAAGAGGATGTACTGTATTGTGTGTGTGTGTGTGTGTGGTGCGGGTCAGTGTGGCAGTTGGCTAGGAGGATGTACTGTATTGTGTGTGTGTGTGTGTGTGTGGTGCGGGTCAGTGTGGCAGTTGGCTAGGAGGATGTACTGTATTGTGTGTGTGTGTGTGTGTGTGGTGCGGGTCAGTGTGGCAGTTGGCTAGGAGGATGTACTGTATTGTGTGTGTGTATTATCAGAAACAGGTCGTGTGGTAATGGTCATTAGTGCAGTAGCATTATTTCTCTCTCTCTCTCTTTCCAAATCTCCTCCCTATGCACAGCTATACGCGTCCGTCGGTGCTCTTAGACACGCTCACACTACCTAAGAGAAGAGCAGATTGCTGGTCCACTCGGCCCTGCCAGACACAGTGGGTCACATCCCCTCAGACCCACAGCCTGCACAATGGAGACTGTATACCAGCCTTCCATCTAGGCAGGAGCCAAACAGCTTGCATAAATGGACGTCATATTGCATACTGATTGTCACAGAAATATAAAGCGGTGTAGAAGGCGTTCAAACATGAGTCGAAGTGCAACTAGCAATCAGAAGAGCATTTGAAGGGAATACGCATGACTCTCGCTCAGTTAACAACTCAATGTTTTATTATTTCAAATGGCCTTATAATATTTTACTTATTATAAGGCCTTTTGCTGTTATATGCACAATTCCCACTTGGCAAAAACTGGTTGAATCAATGTTGTTTCCACGTCATTCCCCCCCCCCCCCCAAAAGTCTATGATGACGTTGAATCAACATGGAAAACTGATTGCATGTTAAAAAAAGTCATCAACATAAGGGGATTTAGTCTTAAAAAAACAATATCCAATTGGTAGTTACGATCTTGTCTCATTGCTGCAACTTCCCAAAGGACTCGGGAGAGGCGAAGGTCGAGAGCCACGAGTCCTCCAAAACATAACCTGCCAAGCCACACTGCTTCTTGGCACACTGCTTGCTTAACCAGCCGCACCAATGTGTTGGAGGAAACACTGTCCAACTGACAACCATTGTCAGCTTGCAGGCGCCCGGCCCGTCACAAGGTGTCGCTAGAGCACGATGAGCCAAGTAAATCCTCCTGGCCAAACTCTTAACCCGGACGACACTGGGCCAATTGTGCGCTGCCCCATGGGGCTCATGGTCATGGCCAGCTGTGACACAGCCTGGGATCAAACCCGAGGCTGTAGTGGCGCCTCAGCACTGCAATGTAGTCCCCACTCAGGATGGATCTTTCAACTAACTCTTAACCTAAATCCAATGATATGGTAACATTTTTGTTGTTGATTTCATGGTAAATTCACATTAGTTGGCAACTCAACCAAATGTAAACCAAAACTAGACGTTTTGTCCTATTCACATTTATCAATAGTGATTATAGGGGTTGGGTTGCTGCATCGGGTATTGACTGATTTTCAATAGGCCCCACTTTAAAAAATACCAGATGATATGTATTCCCAAGCATAAGCCAGGAAATGTGGAAATGTGCCAGTGAAACTCTTAGGAAATAAGCAATACCATCTATTTGATGGGGGTGTGAGAGAAGCAATTGTGAATGTAGACAGAAGTTGGTTGGGGTTGCCACTTAAGACGTGCAGCGCAATTAAATGTGACAAGAACACTCTATGAGCAAGGGCACAAAGAGCTGGGCAGGATCCCAAATGGCAGTTTATTCCCTATTTAGTGCACTACTATATAGGGAATAGGGTGCCATTCGGTACGCAGGAATGAACTAGGGGGCTTAAGTGATGTTGCTGTTATCAGGGCCTATCTGGCTTTACAGTTTTTCTCACTCATGTACAAGCAATTTTTGGATCTGTGTTGAAACTTATGTATAGAAGAAAAGCAATGATCAAATGCTCAAATACATTTACAGAACTTCTGATCATTCTCTTGCCTTTGTACCTGACTTGCATATCTTAGACCACCTTTAGCAAAACTTTAGACACAAATGCCATCAGTAATAACAAAATTCACTGTTAAGTGTTTTGTTCATAGAATATTAACCACATTTTTTCATCACAAGAGAAATGTGTGCAAATGTGTTCACTGTTTCCAGCAATTAGTAAGTACTACTGAACGAAATTCAAAATCACCCCATCAGTATCAGTTGGCTTTATCCATTGTATTCACCTTTCCTCATTTCTATTGTGGATTGTGTTTCTGTGCACCAATGGAAAGTCGACAAAACTATGAGCAAACCAGCCTATGTATTGAACACATGGAATTGGATTGTGATGATACAGATGAATGAGTCCTGCACACAATGTGCTTATTTTTTATTTTATTTTTTATTCAGAATCCTATTTGATTTGATGTGTAAGAGATTGTTTGGTGAAATATGAATAACAGGAAACTAATTGCCCATAATTTTGCATATTTGGATAATTGTCCAATTATGACTATCATGATTTAGTGACTGAAAAGAAAATGTACTGATCTAGTGGAATTTTTAGAAGACAGTAGACTGTGTTTTCCGCTTGGACTTAAGAGATAAGCACTTCAGGAATGTTATGTGCGGTCCGACAATAACAACACCGTGCCGTGCGTCAGGGCCCCCACTGACCCAGTGGACTGGGGGATCTCACTCTCTGAGGCCGACAGGTCAACACTCGCAAGGCCGCGGGGCCGGGTGGTATTCCAGGGGGCTATCTCAGGGCAGGCATATTCACAGTCATTTTACACCTCTCCTTGTTCCAGTCTGTAAATCCCACCTGTCTTAAGCTGACCACCATCCTTCCTGTTTCCAAGAACTCTAAGGCTTCCTGTCACAATGACTAGCGCCCTGTAGCACTTACGTCTGTCTTTGAGAGGCTGGTCTTTGAGAGGCTGGTCATGGCTCACATCATCTCCATCATCCCTGACACCCTAGACCCACTTCAATTTGCATACCGCCCAAACAGATCCACAGACTTTCATTCAACACCATTGTCCCCTCCAAGCTTGTCACCAAGCTTAGGACCCTGGGACTGAACACCTCCCTCTGCAACTGAGAAAGCATCTCTTCCCCCTCAGGAGGTTGAAAAGGTTTGGCATGGGCCCTCACATCCTCCCAAATTTCTACAGCTGCACCATTGAGAGCATCTTGACTGGCTGCATCACTACTTGGTACAGTATGGCAACAGCAGCACCCTCAATCGCATTGTGCTACAGAGGGTGGTGCGGACAGCCCAGTATATATGGGGCCGAGCTCCCTGCCATCCAGGACCTCTATATCAGGCGGTGTGAAAGGAAGGCCCGGAAAATTGTCTAAGACTCCAGCCACCCAAGCCATAGACTGTTCTTTCTGCTTCCGCACAGCAAGCAGTACTGGTGCATCAAGTCTGACACCAACTGGCTCATGAACAGCTTTATCCCCAAGCCATAAGACTGCTAAATAGCTAACAGAATAGATACACGGACTGTCTGACTTGACCCTTCTATTTTATTTTCTATGCACACCCACAGGACTCTACACACTCAAGCACACTAACACTCCAACACACACTCACTTCATTTGCTCACACACATAACATTCACACACATTTATACTGACTCTACACACAAGCACAAACATTCACATACAATAATCATATACGCTGCTGCTACTCTTTTTTATCCTTATGCATAGTCACCTTACCCCTATACATATCTACCTCCATCACTCCAGTATCCCTGCACGTTGGAAACATGGTATAGGAACTGACCCTGTATATAGTCACCTTACCCCTATACATATCTACCTCTACGTTGGAAACATGGTATAGGAACTGACCCTGTATATAGTCACCTTACCCCTATACATATCTACCTCTACGTTGGAAACATGGTATAGGAACTGACCCTGTATATAGTCACCTTACCCCTATACATATCTACCTCTACGTTGGAAACATGGTATAGGAACTGACCCTGTATATAGTCACCTTACCCCTATACATATCTACCTCTACCTTGGAAACATGGTATAGGAACTGACCCTGTATATAGTCACCTTACCCCTATACATATCTACCTCTACGTTGGAAACATGGTATAGGAACTGACCCTGTATATAGTCACATTACCCCTATACATATCTACCTCTACGTTGGAAACATGGTATAGGAACTGACCCTGTATATAGTCACCTTACCCCTATACATATCTACCTCTACCTTGGAAACATGGTATAGGAACTGACCCTGTATATAGTCACCTTACCCCTATACATATCTACCTCTACGTTGGAAACATGGTATAGGAACTGACCCTGTATATAGTCACCTTACCCCTATACATATCTACCTCTACCTTGGAAACATGGTATAGGAACTGACCCTGTATATAGTCACCTTACCCCTATACATATCTACCTCTACCTTGGAAACATGGTATAGGAACTGACCCTGTATATAGTCACCTTACCCCTATACATATCTACCTCTACGTTGGAAACATGGTATAGGAACTGACCCTGTATATAGTCACCTTACCCCTATACATATCTACCTCTACGTTGGAAACATGGTATAGGAACTGACCCTGTATATAGTCACCTTACCCCTATACATATCTACCTCTACGTTGGAAACATGGTATAGGAACTGACCCTGTATATAGTCACCTTACCCCTATACATATCTACCTCTACGTTGGAAACATGGTATAGGAACTGACCCTGTATATAGTCACCTTACCCCTATACATATCTACCTCTACGTTGGAAACATGGTATAGGAACTGACCCTGTATATAGTCACCTTACCCCTATACATATCTACCTCTACGTTGGAAACATGGTATAGGAACTGACCCTGTATATAGTCACCTTACCCCTATACATATCTACCTCTACGTTGGAAACATGGTATAGGAACTGACCCTGTATATAGTCACCTTACCCCTATACATATCTACCTCTACGTTGGAAACATGGTATAGGAACTGACCCTGTATATAGTCACCTTACCCCTATACATATCTACCTCTACCTTGGAAACATGGTATAGGAACTGACCCTGTATATAGTCACCTTACCCCTATACATATCTACCTCTACCTTGGAAACATGGTATAGGAACTGACCCTGTATATAGTCACCTTACCCCTATACATATCTACCTCTACGTTGGAAACATGGTATAGGAACTGACCCTGTATATAGTCACCTTACCCCTATACATATCTACCTCTACCTTGGAAACATGGTATAAGAACTGACCCTGTATATAGTCACCTTACCCCTATACATATCTACCTCTACGTTGGAAACATGGTATAGGAACTGACCCTGTATATAGTCACCTTACCCCTATACATATCTACCTCTACGTTGGAAACATGGTATAGGAACTGACCCTGTATATAGTCACCTTACCCCTATACATATCTACCTCTACGTTGGAAACATGGTATAGGAACTGACCCTGTATATAGTCACCTTACCCCTATACATATCTACCTCTACGTTGGAAACATGGTATAGGAACTGACCCTGTATATAGTCACCTTACCCCTATACATATCTACCTCTACGTTGGAAACATGGTATAGGAACTGACCCTGTATATAGTCACCTTACCCCTATACATATCTACCTCTACGTTGGAAACATGGTATAGGAACTGACCCTGTATATAGTCACCTTACCCCTATACATATCTACCTCTACGTTGGAAACATGGTATAGGAACTGACCCTGTATATAGTCACCTTACCCCTATACATATCTACCTCTACGTTGGAAACATGGTATAGGAACTGACCCTGTATATAGTCACCTTACCCCTATACATATCTACCTCTACCTTGGAAACATGGTATAGGAACTGACCCTGTATATAGTCACCTTACCCCTATACATATCTACCTCTACGTTGGAAACATGGTATAGGAACTGACCCTGTATATAGTCACCTTACCCCTATACATATCTACCTCTACCTTGGAAACATGGTATAGGAACTGACCCTGTATATAGTCACCTTACCCCTATACATATCTACCTCTACCTTGGAAACATGGTATAGGAACTGACCCTGTATATAGTCACCTTACCCCTATACATATCTACCTCTACGTTGGAAACATGGTATAGGAACTGACCCTGTATATAGTCACCTTACCCCTATACATATCTACCTTGTCATGACTGTCCTGATCAGGTAAGGGTACAGGAGACCACCACCCTACAGATTATCTCCCAAACCCCCAACAGAGGAGGAGAGATCTAAGGGTCTGAAGATGTGGGGGTTTTATGACACCTCATGCCCATAATACAGAGAAATTCCTTTGTCCTAACAATGGAGAACTGGCCTCAGAACCTTAAACATGCAATAAAGGAACTTTGGAACAATGGTTTCCGTCAGCCACAATGGTGGTTATGACGAAAAGTGGAATATTAAAATGTATGTAACTTTGGTATTTGTTTTTAAAGGTTAAGAGATGACGTTATTATGAAAACATTGTACCTTTAAGAGTTTTCCCAGTATATGCCTGATGTTTATACATTGTACGCTGTTTGGAAAATATCCAAATCAAACAGAATGTTTTGATAAAGATGAAATGTGAAGTTAGTGTCTAAAATCAGATTTTTAGCCAAATCTAAGCCTTGCCCCCTGTACTTGGTCCGCCCAGAGAATCGCCCTAAAGGCTGTTACACCCACTTCTGACCCGAGGGTATAAGACAGGAGAGTGAAGAATTAACATAGTAGACTATTGACCCCAAGCTGCAGCGAAGGTCTAACAAAGTCGACGAACCCCAAAACGAAACACAAGGTTGAAGACAAAGAAATATTTTTCTACACGAGCTACGGACGAGTAGCTGTGTCTAAGCGGGTGAATTCAAGCCGAACCACCCAGCCTCCACTCTCCATTGAATCGTGGTATCGACACCATTCGAGCCGAAGCTGTGAGCTCTGAGCTACAGAGCTGTCTGTCCTCAGAAGACCCCTTTCCGATCAAGGGTGAGGATCAGACCACTTAGCCAAGAAGGACACTGACATCGTGAGGACAACCCGAGAGTTGCGCCGGAGAACTGCGTCATTTAGAAGCCTAAACGACCACGCGGAGCTTCCCACCTGAGAACTACAACACGTAATTACATCATTATATTCTGACCCATAAGAGCGGCAGTTCGGGGCAAGGCTAATTTTAAATAAGCATGGCTGACAAATGAACCCAAATGTATATTTCTCTCGTGTACTTCCTTTCTTTCTCTCTCTTTAAAATCCCCATTTTGGGTAACAAGCGCCATAGTGTGTTGGCCCGTTATACTAAGTCCTAATCAATAGCTAGACTGTGTTTTGTGTATGTGCATTTTTATCATCATTTTAGCTTGCTAGTAAATAAATAATCAACTAAGATTGGTGTGGTAAATTCAGTGGTAAAGCCCGGGTCCGTGCAGATTCCCGGATTATACGATTTTCAGATTATGAGACTGTAGAGGAAATTGATTAATTTAGCGACTGTTGTAATCGATATTCTGATATCCTTTGAGTTAATTTGGGAAATAGAAACTCAATCAAAACAATGTTCCCATGGTGCCCCAGGTTAATGAGTTAATAATTGCTTGATTCATTGCTTAATTCATTTAATCACGTAATTATAAACCGTTAATCATTCGATGAGCAACAGTCGTCACATTAACTAATACAACGTCACGACATATGGCGCCCCCTGTGAGGAATCTAAGATAGGACTAGGCCGCACTGTTGTGTTATTCCATATCAATTGTGTAGCAATATATATACATTCCATTAATAGCTATAGGCAGGACTAGTGCGGGAGAGAAGTGTGTGTGTGTCGTTCCATTTGACCCAGATACTGGTCGGGAGAGAACGACCCCTGTTGTATATCTGACCAAAGCCAGTGTGAAGGGGGTCTACTGAATGCTACGAGCTAGGGCATATGTACCAGCCGATGCAGGCATTCTGAGAAATAATACTAGTTGGGCCTAACGTAGTGTTATTTCTGTCGATCGCTTTCAGGAGTGATCTGACTCGGTCATAAGTAATTCCTAGAGCAGAGGACATATGAGCCAGCCATTACGGAAATTAGAGTAGATATATTCGTTTGACCGAAGCGAAGTTATTATCTCTCTACCTCTCGCGTTGGGTAACGGGGAGAGGTTAAGGGTTGAACGTGAGACGTCACCAAGTAAACCCGTTCCCTTGTTGGAGGGAACATCCCTTGTGCGGCGAGGGGGAAACCCCGCGCAAGGAAAGCTGAGCCTTGCGCCAGATGCTAAGCTAACAAAGGGGAGCCGCCATTTTTGTTTTCCTCTTTGTTCATAGTGAATTCCCGCGTTAGACGGGAATCCTGTGTGACCTCAGCTTGGGCTATCCGTAACCTCTGGCGAAGAATCGCCAGTCATTTTTCGTGAAATAAGTCAGGTTACGCTGTAGGATATCAAACCAGTCTTAACTGATTAGATATCATTGTCTTGTTCAATTTTATACATACATTAAATTGATACACTACCTCTCCAGGTTGGTTATGGGAATAATACACACACGAATGTGCCATAACCAATGAGACATGGTTAAACTGTTCCACGTTAACTTAGATATAGCAACTATTTCAGGTTAATTAAAGCTAATTCCTTTAGCCTATACAGGGTTGACTAATCATTCAAATTGATTAATAGATTAAAGCTGTTTTACCAGCTTAATGGTGTTTAGGTAGAATTTTTAACAGTTTTGTAAAATTCTATTTTCACTGGTACCCTGTCGATTTTAGCTTGTGTTAACAGTGACCTCCGGTGGTGAAGAATCACCAGTAATTATTTTTAAATAATTCAGGTTATGCTGTACGATATCTAACCAGTCTCAACTGATTGGATATCATTGTCTCGTTCAATTTAATATACATTAAATTGCTACACTACCGTTCAGGTTGGTTATTGGAATAATACGCAAACTAATGTGTTCTAACCAATGAGACATAGTTAAACTTTTCAATGTTAACTTAGATATAGCAATTACTTCAGGTTAATTAAAGCTAATTCCTTTAGCCTATACGGGGTTGACTAATCATTCAAATTGATTAATAGATTAAAGCTGTTTTACCAGCTTAATGGTGTTTAGGTAGACTTTTTAACAGTTTTGTAAAATTCTATTTTCACTGGTACCCTGTCGATTTTAGCTTGTGTTAACAGTGACCTCCGGTGGTGAAGAATCACCAGTAATTATTTTTAAATAATTCAGGTTATGCTGTACGATATCTAACCAGTCTCAACTGAGTGGATATCATTGTCTCGTTCAATTTAATATACATTAAATTGCTACACTACCATCCAGGTTGGTTATTGGAATAATACGCAAACTAATGTGTACTAACCAATGAGACATAGTTAAACTTTTCAACGTTAACTTAGAGATAGCAACTCTTTCAGGTGAATTAAAATTAAAATTCCCAAATAGCCGATACAGGTTAGATTTATCATTAAAATCGATTTAATCAATTAAACCTGTTTTGGCAAGTTCAGTAATAACCAACTCACATTACTGACCCAGTCTTGATGATTCATTGACGTTTACAAACTGAGTTAAATCGTGTTTGCAGCCTCCAACTAAAAACCCCAAACATTACGTAAATTGAAATAACTGACAATCATAATAATGAGCAATCCATCAGATGGGTTTCCACCCATTTCCCCTCTAATCAGTGGACCTTCACCCACGGAAAGATTGATCGCGGACCTCAGCAACGATGCAAATCCTAACTATGCCGAGGGGCTGAAAATGTTAGATTTCAATGCCATAAGCGAGAAAAATGCAGACATTGCGACAGACGCTCTTCAAAATAGACCATCAGGCGGAGGCCTTGTGAAGGTTCTCTCCAGTTTAGCCCTCAACTATGCCCACCAGCAGAGATGGACAGTGCACCAGTACCTCAGTGCCCAGCAGAGGCACGAGCAGGAAGCTGGGGAGTTCAAGGTACAGGTGGAGAGAACCAGGGAGCTGGCATCGAAAGCCGAAAAAGATAAGCTACTGCTAGCTGAGGAACTGTGTGTGAGAACAGATAAATTGGAAGATCTGTCTAACACTTATAACAAAGAACGCGAACAATCTCTTGACCAAGTCCGTATTCTAAAAGAACAACTCGGTTTAGCCAAAACTAAATACGATGAAGTCCACGCGAAACTAGATGAATCGGAAGAGCTAGTTAGAAAACGGGGCGAGCAAATTGATGCCCTACAAACGGTTGTGAATGAAACCACTCAAAGCAATAATGCTCTATTCCAAAAGCTGCAGACCAAAGACGATCAGTTAATGAACACAATGACCAAGTTGGAGGACAAAACAGCAGAACTCATTGAAGTCGCTGATTTAATGAAGGATGAGAAAGACCAGGTGAGAAAGTTGGAAAATGTGACCTCTAAACAAAAGGAGGACATCGCATCACTGGATCTCTCACTCCACACTCGCGACCTCTCCCTGCAAACCATGACAGATAAGTATGAGGCCGAGCGAAAAAAGGGCGACACCTACGTGTCGAAAATAAACACCCTCAACTCCCAGGTGGACTCTGCGATGCAGCATAACACCACCCTTAGGTATCATCTGGAGGAACTCCAGAACAGTCACGCGCTATCGCGGGACAACCAAACCAAGTAACCTAGCTCACATCCGGAGCTAAGAGAACGAGGGAATGTAGATGACAGGAGATTTCAGCCTCTTTCTCTTGGCCATTCGGCCCACAGTGAATTGGGGCCTCCTCGCCAACACAACCACAGCTTGACTTTTCCTCTTGGCCTCTCGGCCGACAATTCTCCACGGGAGAGTGCAGATGCTCCCCGCGCACTTGGCGGGGATCGCCTTGACAAAATCGTCAAAAACTTCCGCCTCTTCGACCCCGTTCCGGGAAAGCCAAACGACACTGAGACATTCTTAGCCGACATAGAGGACGCCTTGGATGGCTACCCAAACGCTACGAATGCAGACAGGCTCTATCTTTTGAAGCGAACGTCCAACAGACACGTGACAAGGTTCATCCGTCTACAAGAGCAACACGTGCAAAACGACTATGCTAAACTTGCCACGGTTTTGAAAATAGAATTCAGTGGTTCTGCGACTCGCAAACACGATAGTTCGTTGGCTAACAATATCAGACAAGCTCGAAATGAACACCCACAAGCCTACTATCACCGGCTTCGTTCAGCTTACTTTGGCATGCTCACTGAAACAGGAATGGAAGACCTATTGCCGTTCAAACAACTTTTTCTGTCAAACATGTCTCCCAACTTCATTAACTACTTGGGCCCTACTGCCCACGTCGGGTTGCCAATCTCGACGCTCCGAGAGCTGGCAAGCACCGCTTTTGAAGCATCAAAAGCAAGCCGGGCTAAGAGCCCGGACACCTCGACTTTCGAGCTTAGGCGGGAACCATCACTCGAATTAGAAGGGGCTGCATCAGGGACATATGCTGTAAAAGAGGACGATCAAAGGGGGTGGCTACCAAGTAACCACCACCCCGACAACCACCGCCGTAACAATAGCTACGATGAACGTCCCCAATCTAACAGGTCCCGTAGAGATCAACCTAGCCGACATGCCCCTCCGCCTAACTCTCACAAAGGGTCAGGACACAAGGGTAATAAGCGTAACAAGGGCAACAAATTGTTCAACAATGATTTAAACGCTAACCGAAATGATATAGAAGCTCTGATAAAAGATGTACTGCATCGTAAGAAATTTGAGAAAGAGGACAAGGATAAATCCTCATGACTAGGCGTAAAATCGTTGGAAACCGAGTCCCCCGAAATTCATGCAATTCAAGAGGACGCAAACATTTCCATTACCCCCGCCCCCACTCGAATCCCTGTCCAGGTACCGCCCGTTCTAGACACAAGCCCGCAGGTTTTGTCTACAGACTTGGACACGGAGGTGGAGATGCACGAGATAAGCAGCTTTGTAACAGATGATTCCTCTACCATTCCGATAGAGGACCCACTGGGTCACGTAGGTAACTTATCTGTCTTGGAAATCGACGCAGATTACAAACCGCTCCGTTCTCCCAACCCACTCCATTTTGTTGGGGATATGACGAGAAAAACCAACTCGAACAGGCCATACCTTAGAACAGTCCTGGAGGACTGTGTGACCTGTCACGCTCTGATAGATTCGGGTTCAACAATTTCCCTCATATCCGAAACCTTGCTGGATGAACTAAAAAGGGCAGTGGACCCAACAAAACGTTGGTTGAAAACGGAACATTGCGATACGAATCTTCGAGGTTTCACTCAAGCTACCTCGCCCCTAACCAAACGTCTCCTACTTAAACTCAACTTCGAAAGCGTGTCACTGATACACCCCGTGTATGTGACTAGCATCGAAATCGAACGAATGCTGATTGGGAGTGATTTAATTGACCGTTTGGTACCACTAATGGATTGGAAAACCAATCAAATCTGGTCACAGATACCTATGCCAACTCCGTTGACTTCGCCGCATTCTTCCAAGGCTACCTGCCATACATTGTGCAACGACGTGGGTCCGACGTCAGCATCTGACGCAAACCCTGTGAACTTGGCCATGAGCCCGCCATTTGTGGCAAAGGACAATGTGAGTTCGACTCGGAACTTAACCGAACGTGTGGTTTTCTTGTGCGGCTTGGGTGATTCACCAGCCGACACTTACCGCCTTCCTCTGATAGGGGGCGTGTGCCTAAACGGCATTAGGGCTGAGGATACCAGGCTGGCCTCCTGGTCAGAAAAATCCGCAATCAGTTTGGAAATGTTCAACGAAATTTCGAAAACGGCTAACTGCCATCCCCTTGTGCCGAAAACGTTTAGATTTCCACTGGGAACGACTCCCCAGACAACACTCACCGCAATAGGGGTGTGTGCGCTATCGATCCGCATTGGAACCAAGGAATTATCCCACTACCTACTGGTTGTCGCGGACCTCCCACATACAGTCTATGTGGGAGCGGACATTTTGGTAAGATTGGGTGTTAAACTTGATACCATACACCAAGTTCTTTGGTCTTTGGCGCAGCCAAACCAACATGCCTTGTCTTTCGACCCGGTGCGAATGGCTTCCGGGCAGACTATTCCTGAAGCTTGCAAGACGATAACTGAGTCCGCCATGTTGATACCGGCAAGAACCACAGAGGTTTCTGTAAGACTGAACCTGGCGCCCGGATACCGGATGGAAGGCACCACTGCGTTCTTCCAACCCTCTCCAAAACTATTCGACTTGGGGCTAACTATCAATGGTAACCCACTGTTGGAACTAACCGCTAGATCCACTTACCTCCTGGTACAAAATCTGACTCAAGCGGATATTTCCATTCCTCGGCACACTCAGCTAGGAACATTGATCGATTACGCCTTCCATGATTTTGAACTAGTTGTTCCTGTGATTGGGCCTCTTCCGTCCTCCCTAGACCTAGATGGCGAGGGAGGTACGCTGTTTACTTGTCAGTCAAAAGCAATAGCACTAACTCCCGTATTGCCACTGGACGACACATCGGCATTCCGGCTGGATGCCGATCCTGACAGCAACCTGTTAATATACTCCATCGTCACGGAGGATGATATTGCGTCTCCTCCTGCATGCGAAGTACACTCTTGTGAGGTAACAACCGATGACTCTTCCAAAAGTGACATGCCGTCACCACCCGATGAAGACCTGTACAATGTCGCCGAACCATATCCTGGTTTCCATGCACAGGTAATACAACTACTATCGGAGGCTGATGCTCTTGTCAATGACACTGAACGCCATCAGTTGAGAGAATTGTTTAACAAACACAGTGAGATCTGGTCGACAGACTCGCTGGACTGCGGGGTTACGAGTATCCATGTGGTGCGTATTCCTACGCCACCCGGAGCAACTCCTACGTTCGTTAGACAATACAAAATCCCGCTCGCAGCATACGCAGCAGTACAAGAGATTATCGATTCCTTATTAGCTAAACGGATAATCAGGGAACGTAACATAACGTACAGCGCTCCCGTGTGGCCCGTTCTGAAACCAACGGGTAAATGGCGTCTTACCATTGACTATAGACAACTCAACAAACTGGTTCCGTTGTCTCGTTGGCCAATGACACAGCTCGACCAAGAGTTGCCAAAGGTGGCAAACGCCAAGTACTTCTCCACAGTCGACGTGGCAAATGGTTTCTGGACCATGACAGTCGACCCGCGTGACCAACACAAGTTGGCTTTCTCTTTCTCGAACAAGCTCTTCACGTTCAATCGTTGCCCATTCGGGTATGCGAACTCCCCCTCAGAGTTCAACATCTTCCTGCACAAGGCGATGCCAGACGCAGCCTCTAGGGGGACGATAATTTACGTGGACGACGTTCTCATGAGAAGTGAGACTTGGTCACATCACCTCAATGAAATGGACCACGTTCTCACCCAACTCGGGACTGCAGGGGCTAAGTTGGCCATCATGAAAGGACAATGGTGCAGGACCAAGGTAAAATACGTTGGGCTTCTGGTGGGTGCCGAGGGCATCCTGCCACAGTCTAACCGAATCCAAGCAGTCCGCAACATCAAAACACCTACAAACCTTCACGAGGTGCGCAGCTTCTTGGGAGTATGTAATTACTCCCGTCAATTCATCGAAAACTACGCCGACTTGTCAAAACCGTTGACTCACCTTCTTCAGAAAGATACCCCATTTGTTTGGGATGTCACTCACAACGAAGCGGTGGCTTCCTTGAAAAACCTGCTTTGCGAGGCACCCTGCCTGGTATACCCCAACAAAGACAAGACATTCTTTTTGGAAGTCGGTTTCTCAGAGCACTGCCTTAGCGCTGGGTTGTACCAAAAATACGACCAAGACAAACGTGTGGTTGCTTACGCGAGCAAAACACTCAACCCCGCCGAACACAAATACTCAGACTGCGAAAAAGCGCTGCTGTCGACAGTCTGGGCGATCAAACACTTCACCAGTTATGTCGGCGGACAAAAGGTGATCATAGAAACATGTCACCAGCCTGTGACTTTTCTGAAAAGCCAACGA
The DNA here is from genome assembly GCF_901001165.1 of Salmo trutta. Classification (NCBI taxonomy): domain Eukaryota; kingdom Metazoa; phylum Chordata; class Actinopteri; order Salmoniformes; family Salmonidae; genus Salmo; species Salmo trutta. The sequence continues at coordinate 32,921,082 of NC_042978.1, read as the reverse complement.
ATCCGTGAGGGTGCTGTACACAACAGCAGGATAGCGGCTTGGCTCATGACGCTGCAGAGCCATGATGTAGTAATCAACTACGCAAAAGCAAAGAACCTGCCTTTGGGCAGTGCTTTGGCGGTGTGTCAACACTGTGGTGACGATGAAACCGACTCCGGACCACCCCCGCGTGACATCGCTCCGCCATTGCCTTCGAACCATCACTATTTCGAAGAGAACGTGTGTCTCGACATGCCGATGGCATTTGTAGATGGCTGTTCTTACCGCCATCTAGACCACTTGCAAGCTGGGGTGGGATTGGTATGGCACAACGACATTCCGTGCAAACCACTTCAATTTCAGCTTGGCAACAAGACCAGCCAGTTTGCAGAAGTGGCTGGCGTGCTGATCACCCTGCAAACAGCGGTGAAACACGAATTGGCAGAACTGGCGATCTGCACCGACTCTAACTACGCGAGACTCACCTTCTTATGCCACTTGCCGTTTTGGAAACAAAAGCACATGACTACTTCAAGTGGTAAAGAGGTGAAAAACAAAGAGCTCATTCTAGCTTGTGATGATCTCATCACCAAACACGACATACAGGTGTATTGGAAGAAAGTCAAGGGACACTCCAAATCACCTGGTCGTGACAAACTTGGCAACGACCATGCTGACAACATGGCGAAATCTGGTGCAATTCACGGCACCCCTTGGGTGTTTGCTGCTCGAGACGAAAAACCCACTGAGGAAGCTATGGTGTCTGCGATAACGCGTAGCCATGTAGCACCACGGAAAACGTCGTCGCACAAACATAATGTGTTGCTAACGCATTCATTCATGAATGGCGACCTGGTAGCAATGCAACACCAAGATGAGTCCCTCGCCACGTTGATGGCATTCCTGTCGGATCCTGTCAACCACCCAGTGTCCGAACTGGCTTTGGCAGGTTCACACGACTTGCGTTCGCTGTACGCAACTAAACAGCACCTCACACTTGTAGATGACCTATTGGTGTATGTTTCAGAAACCGACACCGCTCGAAGGTGGGTGGTTCCTAAAACACAGAGGGGGATAATGATAGCTCATGCCCACGACGAGCCATGTGGAGGCCATAGGGGGGTCAAGGCTACATGCGAAACATTGCGACAGGTGGCCCACTGGCCTCACATGGAACAAGACGTGGCACGATACGTGAGGGGGTGTCTAGTTTGCTGCCAGTTTCAACCCACCAAGCCACTTCACAGAGCACCCCTGCAACGCACGGGTGTGTCTTACCCCTGGAGCTCGATCCAGATCGACTGGGTCGGCCCAGTTGCCAGGTCTGCCAGAGGCAACAAGTACCTCCTCACAGTGACTTGCGCATTCACAAAGTGGGTGGAGTGCCTGCCGGCGACCAATGACACAGCGGAAACCACTGCCGTTCTTTTGCTAAACCACGTTTTCAGTCGTTTCGGCCTGCCAGGAGAAACCGTGGACAGCGACAGAGGAACCCACTTTTCGGCAGCTGTAATGACCGAACTGTGGAAGCTCCTGGGAGTCAAAGCTAAACTCCACATCGCGTGCCACCCTAGGAGCTCGGGGGGGGGTAGACCAGAGCAAACAATCAATTGTCAGAATCTTGAGGAAATATGTGGCAGCCAACCACAAAGATTGGGACCTCAAACTCCCATTGGTACTGATGGCAATCAGAGCCACACGCAACAAGTCTACGGGAATGACACCCTTTGAGATGATGACGGGCCGGCAAATGACCCTTCCACTGCATCTCCTGTACCAACCGGGAGATGTCGCCGCAGCCACCGCCTACACGGCTCATCAATACGTGACCGACTTGCGGAACCATCTCCAGACTACCTTTGCGTACGCTCAAGGACAATTGGAAAGAAGTGCAGAAGGTGACAAGACCTACTACGACAAAAAAGCCTCACACCAGGTGTTCGAGGTCGGAGATAAGGTGTGGTACTACATATACACCAAACCCGCGGGCGTCGCAACAAAGTTCCTGCCCCACTGGACGGGGCCACACGAGATTGTGGTGAAGCTATCACCTGTAGCTTACCAGATCAAAATCAGCAAAGGTCGACAAACCGCCACATTAAAGTGGGTCCACCGGAACCAAATCAAGTTGTACACTCCCCCCATGGGAATAGAAGGGGTGCTAGCCAGCACTGAATAGATAAAAACCCTAGCAAAAACCCAGAGGTACTAAGAAAATTCTTAAGTACCCTCAGCTGATCCCTTCCAGGAGACCAGTACGTTGCACCTAATATCTTTTATTCTCTTCCCAGCTACCAGATATACATCTGTTGTCACTAGTGATATCGTCCTGCGCTGTACTGATTAAAAATAAGAAAAACAGAAAAATAGTTGTCAAAACAATTTTTGTTTACGAATACAAATAACTGAAATACTCCAACAATCTCTGATTATGTGTTTCTGTAGGATGGAGTTCCTTTGGATGATCCTGACACTCTGCGCCCTGGTCAAAACCAACCCAGCAGACGTAATCACGAACGGACCCCCTACGGGAATCGTTCTCCGCGACGATCCAGGACTCCTCATAACTAACTGCAGAGTACACACGCAGAGGGTATATGTCCGCCTAGATGCAGAGAATGTGTACCGCCAACACATTCCACCTGCGGCGCATTTGAGTTGGGCCGGGGCTGACTGGACCAGCCAGGCAATTAAGCACGCCCAGCTAGACACTGCCCATATGTTGGCCCAACTCCAAAAGTTCACAGTAACCCAGTCAGAACTAGCTGAGCCCAGGCGAGAAAAACGATTCGTCGGGGCGCTACTATCGATAGGGGCAGCCGTAGGGTCACTATTTGCCCTAGGTACCACTGCCGTCAACGCAGTCAGTCTAGCCACAGTCAAGAGGAATGTTAGGGAGATTACTGAAGAGATGCCACTTATCCAGCAGCAGATGAAGGCACAGGCCCTTAGGTTGCAACATGTGGGAAAGTCTCTCCAGGACACTATTCTGGTGGTCAACACACACGCTACTCTCCTGAACAAAACTATCCTGTCTGTAGGAAAGCTAGCAGAGGTCATGAACCATGACTATGCCCATGTCCAATTGGTTCAATTGTTACTGGAGGATTTTCTCCGTGAAGTTAGCTCTTCTATGGACCACTTGGCCATGAATAGAATCCCCTCATATCTAGTGCCCCTCTCAATGGTGCACGACATATTGACCTCAGCTACTTCAACCACACTAAGGCCGTTACAATCACATTTGGCCTATAGTCTGGGGTCGGCCATCCCAATACACGTTGATGTTGATCGTAATGAAGTGGGTTTTCTACTGACGCTGCCGGTTGTTGAACTGGAGAATATCTATAGATTGAAAACGGTTCTCAATGTAGGATTTTGGCGCGACAGTACCCACGTAAAGATTGCCACGCCCCAGTTGTAGCTTACCAGGAAAACAACCCAGATTTCTATCTCACCCCTAACCTGCTAATGTGTACTCTAACCAAAGATGTCCACTACCTTTGTCCTAGCAAACCATTTGTCAGGGATAACACTGAGCGTCTTTGTGGTATTAAAGCTATCACCAGCGAAGAACGCTGTAGAGCCAAACTAACAGCCAGGGATGGGGCCACCACCACACAAGTGGAGGTGGTAGGGAACCGATGGTTGGTCAACACACCGTTCGCGTCCGCCACTATGACTTACGAACGCCATGACTCCATCACCCAATTAAACCTCCCCAACCAGACTGTTTTTGTTACGGTACCAGAGGGGGCGATTATTCACGTAGACGACCTCGCTCTATACCACCTTCCCGACGACCGGATAGACACAGAGATTGAAATGCCGGACGCTTTTGCTAAACGTTCCCTTGAGTTACCACAAGCCATTCAATACCAAATCCAGTACGAGGGACCCATGACTGTCGATCTTAGCGTACTGGATGAGGCACTGTTAGTCGACCCGACTGACTACAGACCAAAAGATTGGTCTGTCGCCCGCTCTTGGACGGTGCCGGACAGTATCCTGACTGTTACCATGATCCTTGGTCTCATTTCCCTTGGCGTGTGCACCTACTACGTACACAGGCGCACACGTGCAATGGAAGACCTAATGAGGTCTTATACTAGGATCACCCGTGGGACGGAAGCGATCCCGATTTTTGGAAAGGTGGCAATGGATCCGGAAACCCTCTTACAGGGCCCAGTCCCAGCCTCCTCTCCCGAACTCGCTAGGTCAGCCCAGTAATGTCCCTAATGTAAGCTTGGCCTTCAGGGGCCAAGTTTTTCCAAGTGCCTTAACTACCCACCTGCAAGTAGGATCAACCTAGACATGACATTAGAGACAACGCCATGATAGAGCTATTTAGCCAAGGCCTTGGACATATATAGAACATAGTCCATATTAGATGATTAAGGTGTGGTAGACATATTTTGTATACTGTTATGTTTTTATTCCAATTTTTCGTTTCATTACCTTTGACACTTAGGAAGCCTTAGAGCCAAGACACCGCTCCTTTGGGGAGGAAATGTAATGATGTATTGCCTGAGTGTTGTGCGTTATTAACGTCTGCCAAGTTACTGCCTAGGTCCACTAACCGGGATAACCGGACGACGGGCCGGAACACAGAGCCACTGCCAGACCTTGATCCATTCTGGTGGTGATCCACAGCTTGCGGAAAGCCTACCAGGGGGAACCACTAAAGGGGGGGGGCTGCTCTGATGATCCACAGACCAGGACATCCGATGGTCATTCTTATGGTGGGTTGCAACATGCAGAATCATTCCAAGTTGAACCTACCAGAGGGGGACTGTCATGACTGTCCTGATCAGGTCAGGGTACAGGAGACCACCACCCTACAGATTATCTCCCAAACCCCCAACAGAGGAGGAGAGATCTAGGGGTCTGAAGATGTGGGGGTTTTATGACACCTCATGCCCATAATACAGAGAAATTCCTTTGTCCTAACAATGGAGAACTGGCCTCAGAACCTTAAACATGCAATAAAGGAACTTTGGAACAATGGTTTCCGTCAGCCACAATGGTGGTTATGACGAAAAGTGGAATATTAAAATGTATGTAACTTTGGTATTTGTTTTTAAAGGTTAAGAGATGACGTTATTATGAAAACATTGTACCTTTAAGAGTTTTCCCAGTATATGCCTGATGTTTATACATTGTACGCTGTTTGGAAAATATCCAAATCAAACAGAATGTTTTGATAAAGATGAAATGTGAAGTTAGTGTCTAAAATCAGATTTTTAGCCAAATCTAAGCCTTGCCCCCTGTACTTGGTCCGCCCAGAGAATCGCCCTAAAGGCTGTTACACCCACTTCTGACCCGAGGGTATAAGACAGGAGAGTGAAGAATTAACATAGTAGACTATTGACCCCAAGCTGCAGCGAAGGTCTAACAAAGTCGACGAACCCCAAAACGAAACACAAGGTTGAAGACAAAGAAATATTTTTCTACACGAGCTACGGACGAGTAGCTGTGTCTAAGCGGGTGAATTCAAGCCGAACCACCCAGCCTCCACTCTCCATTGAATCGTGGTATCGACACCATTCGAGCCGAAGCTGTGAGCTCTGAGCTACAGAGCTGTCTGTCCTCAGAAGACCCCTTTCCGATCAAGGGTGAGGATCAGACCACTTAGCCAAGAAGGACACTGACATCGTGAGGACAACCCGAGAGTTGCGCCGGAGAACTGCGTCATTTAGAAGCCTAAACGACCACACGGAGCTTCCCACCTGAGAACTACAACACGTAATTACATCATTATATTCTGACCCATAAGAGCGGCAGTTCGGGGCAAGGCTAATTTTAAATAAGCATGGCTGACAAATGAACCCAAATGTATATTTCTCTCGTGTACTTCCTTTCTTTCTCTCTCTTTAAAATCCCCATTTTGGGTAACAAGCGCCATAGTGTGTTGGCCCGTTATACTAAGTCCTAATCAATAGCTAGACTGTGTTTTGTGTATGTGCATTTTTATCATCATTTTAGCTTGCTAGTAAATAAATAATCAACTAAGATTGGTGTGGTAAATTCAGTGGTAAAGCCCGGGTCCGTGCAGATTCCCGGATTATACGATTTTCAGATTATGAGACTGTAGAGGATATTGATTAATTTAGCGACTGTTGTAATCGATATTCTGATATCCTTTGAGTTAATTTGGGAAATAGAAACTCAATCAAAACAATGTTCCCATGGTGCCCCAGGTTAATGAGTTAATAATTGCTTGATTCATTGCTTAATTCATTTAATCACGTAATTATAAACCGTTAATCATTCGATGAGCAACAGTCGTCACATTAACTAATACAACGTCACGACAACCTCTACGTTGGAAACATGGTATAGGAACTGACCCTGTATATAGTCACCTTACCCCTATACATATCTACCTCTACCTTGGAAACATGGTATAGGAACTGACCCTGTATATAGTCACCTTACCCCTATACATATCTACCTCTACGTTGGAAACATGGTATAGGGACTGACCCTGTATATAGTCACCTTACCCCTATACATATCTACCTCTACGTTGGAAACATGGTATAGGAACTGACCCTGTATATAGTCACCTTACCCCTATACATATCTACCTCTACGTTGGAAACATGGTATAGGAACTGACCCTGTATATAGTCACCTTACCCCTATACATATCTACCTCTACCTTGGAAACATGGTATAGGAACTGACCCTGTATATAGTCACCTTACCCCTATACATATCTACCTCTACGTTGGAAACATGGTATAGGAACTGACCCTGTATATAGTCACCTTACCCCTATACATATCTACCTCTACGTTGGAAACATGGTATAGGAACTGACCCTGTATATAGTCACCTTACCCCTATACATATCTACCTCTACGTTGGAAACATGGTATAGGAACTGACCCTGTATATAGTCACCTTACCCCTATACATATCTACCTCTACGTTGGAAACATGGTATAGGAACTGACCCTGTATATAGTCACCTTACCCCTATACATATCTACCTCTACGTTGGAAACATGGTATAGGAACTGACCCTGTATATAGTCACCTTACCCCTATACATATCTACCTCTACGTTGGAAACATGGTATAGGAACTGACCCTGTATATAGTCACCTTACCCCTATACATATCTACCTCTACGTTGGAAACATGGTATAGGAACTGACCCTGTATATAGTCACCTTACCCCTATACATATCTACCTCTACCTTGGAAACATGGTATAGGAACTGACCCTGTATATAGTCACCTTACCCCTATACATATCTACCTCTACCTTGGAAACATGGTATAGGAACTGACCCTGTATATAGTCACCTTACCCCTATACATATCTACCTCTACCTTGGAAACATGGTATAGGAACTGACCCTGTATATAGTCACCTTACCCCTATACATATCTACCTCTACCTTGGAAACATGGTATAGGAACTGACCCTGTATATAGTCACCTTACCCCTATACATATCTACCTCTACGTTGGAAACATGGTATAGGAACTGACCCTGTATATAGTCACCTTACCCCTATACATATCTACCTCTACGTTGGAAACATGGTATAGGAACTGACCCTGTACATAGTCACCTTACCCCTATACATATCTACCTCTACGTTGGAAACATGGTATAGGAACTGACCCTGTATATAGTCACCTTACCCCTATACATATCTACCTCTACGTTGGAAACATGGTATAGGAACTGACCCTGTATATAGTCACCTTACCCCTATACATATCTACCTCTACGTTGGAAACATGGAAAAGGAACTGACCCTGTATATAGTCACCTTACCCCTATACATATCTACCTCTACGTTGGAAACATGGTATAGGAACTGACCCTGTATATAGTCACCTTACCCCTATACATATCTACCTCTACGTTGGAAACATGGTATAGGAACTGACCCTGTATATAGTCACCATACCCCTATACATATCTACCTCTACCTTGGAAACATGGTATAGGAACTGACCCTGTATATAGTCACCTTACCCCTATACATATCTACCTCTACCTTGGAAACATGGTATAGGAACTGACCCTGTATATAGTCACCTTACCCCTATACATATCTACCTCTACGTTGGAAACATGGTATAGGAACTGACCCTGTATATAGTCACCTTACCCCTATACATATCTACCTCTACGTTGGAAACATGGTATAGGAACTGACCCTGTATATAGTCACCTTACCCCTATACATATCTACCTCTACGTTGGAAACATGGTATAGGAACTGACCCTGTATATAGTCACCTTACCCCTATACATATCTACCTCTACGTTGGAAACATGGTATAGGAACTGACCCTGTATATAGTCACCTTACCCCTATACATATCTACCTCTACGTTGGAAACATGGTATAGGAACTGACCCTGTATATAGTCACCTTACCCCTATACATATCTACCTCTACGTTGGAAACATGGTATAGGAACTGACCCTGTATATAGTCACCTTACCCCTATACATATCTACCTCTACGTTGGAAACATGGTATAGGAACTGACCCTGTATATAGTCACCTTACCCCTATACATATCTACCTCTACGTTGGAAACATGGTATAGGAACTGACCCTGTATATTGTAGCTTACTTACTTCTCCTGTTCTTCTTATTTCTTATTTTTATTTCTTGTGTGTTTTTCTGCCTTATGTTATTTTTAGTACTACATTGGTATTGATTACTGCATTGTTGGGTTTAGAGCTTGCAAGTCAAGCATTTCACTGTATTTGTGCACGTGACATTAAAAAGTAGAATTTGAAACCTGAAGAATGGTTGCGTTAATCCTTTTGCAGGCAGTTGTGTTCTTTTGATAAATGTATTTGCAATTTTGACGGTATAATATAGTTTTGATGAATGGATTTATCTTTTGAGAAGGCAACTACATTTTGAAAATGCATTTATGTTTTGCAAAAGTTGTGTCTTTTGGACTTGTGCGCAATTGAGAAAACTGTAATTTTGTGTTTGTGTACAGGTCACGGTTCTTAAGCAGAGAACACACTCCTTCTCTGGCAATCAGCGGCAGCTTTCGCAGCTGATGCCTTCAAACCTTAGTTTAGAAATGTGCCAAGAGATGAGATTACGGCTGTCAGTATAGCAACAGAGGAGAAGAGGTGCTGGTTTCTGAAGTTAGTTGTTAATGTATTGATTTAATAAAACAATGAGTGGTGGGTGGGAGTTGCTTGACGGCTCACTGGGTTCTCAATTAAAGACATGAAACCTAGAATTTTTAGGGGATTATGATCCGCTTTAGTCCCCAATTTCTATCAACACACACACACACGCACGCACACACGCACACATGCACACACACACACACACTTATCTCCCATTGCATGCTGACAGCTAACTAGGTCACGATTCAAATGAGATGCCCTCATCAACCACTGTCAACCTGTTTCACACTTTTCAAAGGGGATGATATCTACCTACAGTGTAATTTCCTGCTATCTCAGAAAGGACAGCGATGATGCCGGGGACCGGATGCCACCCCCACAAACCCCAAGATTTATTTTGGGGGGGGCACGAGAGGTGGTCGGCCGAGCCAAGGAGAGAGCCAGAGCCCGCCTGGTAGTCGATGGAGCAGTGTGAGGAGGGATATCGGAGAATGACTTTGGCAAGGAGTATGCTGCAGCGCAAGCGTGCTGAAGAGCGTGACACCAGTCCGGTGCCATCTGTGCCAGCTCCCCGCACTCGCCCTGAAAAGCCAGAGACCGTCAGGGAGGCGATGGAGAAGTTGGGGGAGAGAGAGAGGAGAGAGATGTTGGTCAAGTGTGTTCTGCTCAACATTCGACCTGAAGAGCCTGTCAGCAGTCTGGTGAAGTCTGTGCCGGTTTCACGCATCTGGCCTCCAGTGCGCCTCCCCAGTCCGGTACGTCCTGTGCCAGCTCCCCGCACTCGCCCTGAAGTGCATGTCAACAGTCCGGAGCCACCTGTGCCGGCTCCACGCACCAGGCCTCCAGTGCGCCTCTCCAGCCTGGAGCGTCCTGTGCCGGCTCCACGCACTCGACCTGAGGAGCGTGTCATCAGTCCGGTGCAACCTGCACCGATGCCCAGTCCAGGCATGGTGTCCAGTCCTGCTCCCTGGCAGGAGCCTTTCTCTGAGCCGGTTCCCAGTGCAGGCATGGCGTCCAGTCCTGCTCCATGGCAGGAGCCTTCCTCTGTGCCGGTGCCCAGTCCAGGCACGGCGTCCAGTCCCGCTCCATGGCCGGAGCCTTCCTCTGCGCTGGTGCCCAGTCCAGGCACGGTGTCCAGTCCTGCTCCATGGCAGGAGCCTTCCTCTGTGCCGGTGCCCAGTCCAGGCACGGTGTCCAGTCCCGCTCCATGGAAGGAGCCTTCCTTTGCGCCGGTGCCAAGTCCAGGCACGGCGGCCAACCCAGCTCCATGGCCGGATCTGGGGTCTGGGTGGGGGCGGCGATACGCACCAGAGCCGCCACCGACACTAGTCACCCCCCCTACCCTCCCCATTTGGTTTCAGGTTTTGCGGCCGGAGTCCGCACCTTTGGGGGGGGTACTGTCACGCCCTGACCATAGAGAGCCCTTGGTTCTCTATGGTGTTGTAGGTCAAGGCGTGACTAGGGGGTGTTCTAGTCTTTTCATCTCTATGTTGGTGCTCTGGTATGGTTCCCAATTAGAGGCAGCTGATGTTCGTTGTCTCTAATTGGGGATCATACTTAAGGAGTCCCTGTTCCCACCTGCTTTGTGGGATATTGTTTTTTGTATGTGCAGGTAGCACCACTACTTTCACGTTTCCTTGTTGGTTTATTGTTTTGTAGGTTGAGGTAGAGGTGGGGGTAGATGTGGGGTTAGAGGTGGAGGTGGGGGTAGAGGTGGAGGTGGGGGTAGGGGTAGAGGTGGAGGTGGGGTAGAGGTAGAGGTTGGGGTAGAGGTGGAGGTTGAGGTAGAGGTGGGGGTAGAGATGGAGGTTGAGGTGGAGGTGGGGGTAGAGGTAGAGATGGAGGTTGAGGTAGAGGTGGGGGTGGAGGTTGAGGTAGAGGTGGAGGTAGAGGTGGAGGTGGGGGTAGAGGTGGGGGTAGAGGTGGAGGCGGGGGTAGAGGTGGAGGCGGGGTGGAGGTAGAAGTGGAGGTAGAGATAGAGGTGGGGGTAGAGATGGAGGTTGAGGTTGAGGTAGAGCTGGGGGTAGAGGTAGAGGCGGGGGTAGAGGTAGAGGTGGGGGTAGAGGTGGAGGTAGAGGTGGAGGTGGGGGTAGAGGTAGAGGTTGAGGTAGAGGTGGGAGAAGAAGGTACAGATGGAGGTTGAGGTAGAGGTGGGGGTGGAGGTTGAGGTAAAGGTGGAGGTAGAGGTGGAGGTGGGGGTAGAGGTGGGGGTAGAGGTGGAGGCGGGGGTAGAGGTGGAGGCGGGGTGGAGGTAGAGGTGGAGGTAGAGATGGAGGGGGTGGTAGAGATGCTGGTTGTGGTTGTGGTAGAGGTGGGGGTAGAGGTAGAGGCGGGGGTAGAGGTAGAGGCGGGGTGGAGGTAGAGGTGGAGGTAGAGGTGGGGGTGGGGGTAGAGGTTGAGGTAGAGGTGGGGGTAGAGGTGGAGGTGGGGGTGGAGGTAGAGGTGGAGGTAGAGGTGGGGGTAGAGGTGGAGGTAGAGGTGGGGTAGAGGTAGAGGTGAAGCTGTGGGTGGAGGTGGGGGTAGAGGTTGAGGTAGAGGTGAAGCTGGGGGTGGAGTTGGGGGTAGAGGTTGAGGTTGAGGTAGAGGTGGGGGTGGAGATGGGGGTAGAGGTGGAGGTAGAGGTGGAGCTGGAGGTTGAGGTAGAGGTGGGGGTAGAGGTAGAGGCGGGGTGGAGGTAGAGGTGGAGGTGGGGTAGAGGTAGAGGTTGAGGTAGAGGTGGGGGTAGAGGTGGGGGTGGAGGTAGAGGTGGGGGTAGAGGTAGAGGTAGAGGTGGAGGTGGGGGTGGAGATGGGGGTAGAGGTGGAGGTAGAGGTGGAGGTGGGGGTAGAGGTGGAGGTAGAGGTGGAGGTGGGGGTAGAGGTAGAGGTGGAGGTGGGGGTGGAGATGGGGGTAGAGGTGGAGGTAGAGGTGGAGGTGGGGATAGAGGTGGAGGTAGAGGTGGAGGTGGGGTTGGAGATGGGGGTAGAGGTGGAGGTAGAGGTGGAGGTGGGGGTAGAGGTGGAGGTAGAGGTGGAGGTGGAGATGGGGGTAGAGGTGGAGGTAGAGGTGGAGGTGGGGGTAGAGGTAGAGGTGGAGGAAGACCAAGAACAAGGAGAGTAATCTCTGATGAAATTCAGGCGACTGTGGTGGACCATGTGGTCAACCATGGTTTGACCTTGAGAGAGGCTGGGCAGAGAGTGCCGCTTAATCTGAGCCGCTTCACCGTCGCATCCATCATCCGGACGTTCCCAAATGAGAATAGGTATGTACTGCAGACATTGGACCTATCTACTACTTTTACTACTTGACAGTAAGTAGTATAACATAAAGCACAGTAAAGACTGTAGATTCCAATACATACTGTAAGGGGAAACAAAGTAAATGTTAAATGTATTACTGTATGTATGAAATTGAGAGCTATACTACTTGGTAACAGGTTTATCTTGTATACTGTATTACTGTAGTGTTTACTGTACTGTATGCTATTTTGTTGTTGTAGAACCGAACGACGACCACCACGTGGTGGTAGAACATATATATTTACAGAAGAATAGGAGGCTGCCATTGTGCAAATGGTAGTTGAACATAATGCCATAAGACTGCGGGAAATCCAACAACAGATTATTGAAAACCCTGCCATCTTCCATAACATCAGTGAACTTATCAACCATAGCCCACATCCTTAAGTTGAAGCAAATCTACAGAGTCCCATTTGAAAGGAATTCCTAAAGTGAAGGATAAACAGTACGAATATGTACAAGTAAGTATTGTACTAGTATTACACTCTTTAAACATTACAGATTCATTGATGTTGCCAGTGAACTTTACTATACAGCAATTTAAATATTTACTTTCATTTCAGAGAATCATGCAGTTGGATGCAAGTCCCATCCCCCAGAAAGTCATATTCATAGATGAGGCTGGATTCAATTTAGCGAAGACGAGGAGGAGAGGAAGGAACATCATTGGTCAACACGCCATTATTGAGGTACCCAGACAGCGAGATGGAAATGTCACCATATGCGCAACTATGAGCCTCAATGGGGTCCTCCACCACCATGCCACTCTTGGACCATACAGCACTGCCCATCTCCTTCATTTCCTGAACACCTTACATGACAATCTTTTTCAGCCAGAGCAGAGAGGGCCAGGTGATCCTGAGCTGCAAATGTATGTTCTAATTTGGGACAACGTGAGTTTCTATCGGGCTGCTCAGGTCCACAACTGGCTCCATGAGCATCCCAGGTTTACAATTCATCTCCCACCATATTCCCCATTTCTCAACCCCATTGAGGAGTTGTTTTCAGCATGGTGGTGGAAGGTGTATGATCGCAAACCCCATGAATGTATGGCCCTTCTCCAGGAAATGGAAGAGGCCTGTGGTGACATTCCAGCAGAGTCCTGTCAAAAGTGGATGCGTCATGCCTGAAGATATTTCGCCCACTGTCTGGCCAAGGAGAATATCGTTGATGAAAATCCTGTGGCCGAACCAATACAACAAACATGTCTGATTTTGTTTTCGCAATGGAGTATTTGTTCCTTGACTTATGATTTTGATTTCACTGTATTTTGATAGTTTCTTTATCAATTCCGTACAATTGATGGAACATACAGTACAGTAGTACAATTAGGCCTATTGCTCTTCCTTTGCATATGCAAAATATATTTACTGTATGTTTGCATTTTTACTGTATGCGTGCTTACAGTATGCTGTTTGACATCATCTTGAAATATAAAACATAAATTTTTGCATTTGTGTTCCTTTTCAAACAATAATCTTTACACTGAAATAGGTTCTGATAGTAGTGTTTTGAATATGTCACATTGGTGTGATCTCGGTTGTCACTAAGTTAGATTCATTTGATGTGTGTGTCTCATTAGTAAGCAGAGTTTCCTGTTGAGCAGGGAGAACATGATTTTGATTGCTGTGTTTCATTTTGCAAGATGTCTGTGGGGTTTGGGGAAATTGGCTAAGTGTTGTTTGTTTAGAGTTTTGAGTAACTAAGTGTCACGCCCTGACCGTAGAGATCCTTATTATTCTCTATGTTTGGTTAGGTTAGGGTGTGACTCGGGTGGGAAACTCTATGTTTTCTGTTTCTATGTTTTTGGGTCAGTGTGGTTCCCAATCAGAGGCAGCTGTTTATCATTGTCTCTGATTGGGAATCATACTTAGGCAGCCTGTTTTCTTCCTGTGTTTGTGGGAGGTTGTTTTCTGTTTAGTGTCTGTACCTGACGGAACTGTGCGTTTTCGTTTTTGATTTTGTTTGAGTGTGTTTATGAATAAAGTAATCATGGACACTTACCACGCTGCGCCTTGGTCCACTTCAACTACCACTTACGACGAGCGTCAAACTAAGATGTATTTTCAGCAAACGTGTGTTAACAATTGGTAAAAACTGTAAAAAAAGAACATTTCTAAAGAAATGATAGTGTAAACGCAGGTGAGCTGGTCCTACTCTTTTTGGCCATTTTCTGGTGTTTTGTGGTAGAAAACTGAGTGGGTCGAGCATAACACGTCAACCCTGTTACACATAGATACAGACTAGAAATGTTTTAACAATTTCAAATTTTAGGGGGATTTGTGGCTGATTCAGTAGGCTCCACTCTAACAAGGAGAAATATACTGATGATAACAATAAACAACATTTGACAGTAAACAAATAGACTCAATTCCCTTCCAATGTAAAACACTGAACGTATTAAATGAAAGCCTTTCGGTTTTAACATCATAAGAGTGAGTGATCAAAGGTTGTTTAAGATTATCAAAGTCTGACTCAAATTATTCAAATCAAATTAAATTCCACTTAGGCCTTTCAATATGTAAAACTGGAAAATGCTGTCTTTTGTAAGAGATTTTGGTTATTAAAATATGAAGATACTAAACTGACTTTCATTTGGTGGATATCATTCACCTTGAATATTATGATCAATGAACGTAGCAGCCAATCCCCATTGGTGATCATCCAGGTAACAAACAGTATACTAGTCCATTCACCATTAAACTCATACAAGACGATATGTAAAAACACGTCAATCTGCATGTCTTAATAGTCTCCTTCTGCTGCATGTCCACAGTATTTTAGTTCCACCTCTGAGCATTTTTTTTTGCGCACAATAAAGACCCAGCGTTAACATTCCTGGTTGTTTTCATTAACTGGGGTGGCAGTCTCTGTCCATGTGAAATCTCTCTCCTTGTTGGTTTGATCCCCATCTCGATGCACTGAGCGAGCAGATGGGGGAAACGGTTTAGTGATTCAGCATGACAGGGCACAAAATGGCAACGGCTCGTCTGAATTAGGCCTTGGAGTGTGGCGGGGCTGGGAAGGAGGGAGCCAGGGGATGACACACAATCATCCGTGCCACACTGCAGATTAATTTGAGCTAAAGACGCTGCCTAGCGAGAGAGAGAGTGAGCAAGCGGTCCCCGGAGGCAACAGTCACCAGAGGAGAGTGTTAATATTCATCACAGGGCAGAGCCAGGGCCCCGGCCCCAGACTGGAGACGCCACGAGAATAGGCTAGCACTTACATCACTACCATCCAGGGTACAACCCACCCAACATCTCCATAGAAGAGCTCTGTCTATAGCCAGACATGCCATCTGGTGTCCCTCAACCAGCTATTTAGACTTCTACAGATGAGTCTTCCGAGGTACAACCCACCCAAAATATCTGTTCAAGAAGCACTCTGTCTATAGACATGCCTTTTTCTGGCCCTCAGCAAGCTATGCAAATGACTTCAACGGGGTCTCTGTGTACCGGACCTGTAGGTATCCTTTGAAATGATGATCATGCGATCATGCTGAGCCTGTCATCATAGCCATATATACAACATAGTCTTGTCTGATATACATACAGTATGTATGAACACTGTATTCATACAGTGATATGAATAAAGATCTTTCGACGTCTTTGCGCAGCACAGTAAATCTTTACCCCCGCTTCTAGCTTTCCAAGAAAAAAAATAAAAAATAAAGACAATAATTCAACAAATTCCCATTTCCATAATTGAGCTAGTTTTCATTGAAACACACATCAGCCTATGTGAAATGTGAGCTGTTAAAGCCTCTTTACAAATATCACTGCAGCAGCACTCAACTTTAATTGACAACAAATCTGTAACAAGGAAGAAATATAGGCAATGAACAATGAACACTAGAACACTTCCAAGTGATGTATCCAATGTTTAACGATTCAGATCTGTTTAACAAGCAAGCTGCCTTTGAAAATGCATTCAGTTGTATCCTAAGTAAATACAACAAAAATAAAAGATCTGATGCCGATCGAAACATTGCCAATATTAAAGGTGGTATAAGGAGCATATATAGTGTGTATCCCAAATGGCACTCGATTTCCTACAGTTGAAGTGGGAAGTTTACATACACTTAGGTTGGAGTCATTAAAACTCATTTTTCAACCACTCCACAAATTTCTTGTTAACAAACTATAGTTTTGGCAAATCGGTTAGGACATCTACTTTGTGCATGACACAAGTAATTTTTCAACAATTGTTAACAGGCAGATTATTTCATTTATAATTCACTGTATCACAATTCCAGTGGGTCAGAAGTTTACATACACTAAATTGATTGTGCCTTTAAAGAGCTTGGAAAATTCCAGAAAATAATGCTATGGCTTTAGAAGCTTCTGATAGGCTAATTGACATCATTGGAGTCAATTGGAAGTGTACCTGTGGATGTATTTCAAGGCCTACCTTAAAACTCAGTGCCTCTTTGCTTGACATCATGGGAAAATCTAAAGAAATCAGCCAAGACCTTAGAAAAAAATTGTAGACCTCAACAAGTCTGATTCATTCTTGGGAGCAATTTCCAAATGCCTGAAGGTACCACGTTCATCTGTACAAACAATAGTACGCAAGTATAAACACCATGGGACGACGCAGCCATCATACCGCTCAGGAAGGAGACGCGTTCTGTCTCCTAGAGATGAACATACTTTGGTGCGAAAAGTGCAAATCAATCCCAGAACAACAGCAAAGAACCCTGTGAAGATGCTAGAGGAAACAGGTACAAAAGTATCTATATCCACAGTAAAACGAGTCCTATATAGACATAACCTGAAAGGCCACTCAGCAAGGAAGAAGCCACTGCTCCAAAACCGCCATAAAAAAGCCAGACTACGGTTTGCAACTGCACATGGGGACAAAGATCGTACTTTTTGGAGAAATGTACTCTGGTCTGATGAAACAAAAATAGAACTGTTTGGCCATAATGACCATCGTTATGTTTGGAGGAAAAAGGGGGACGCTTGCAAGCCGAAGAACACCATCCCAACTGTGAAGCACGGGGGTGGCAGCATCATGTTCTGGGGGTGCTTTGCTGCAGGAGGAACTGGTGCCCTTCACAAAATAGATTGCATCATGAGGGAGGAAAATGATGTGGATATATTGAAGCAACATCTCAAGACATCAGTTAGGAAGTTAAAGCTTGGTCGCAAATGGGTCTTCCAAATGGACAATGACCCCAAGCAAACTTCCAAAGTTGTGGCAAAATGGCTTAAGGACAACAAAGTCAAGGTATTGGAGTGGCCATCACAAAGCCCTGAACTCAATCCTATAGAAGATTTGTTGGCAGAACTGAAAAAGCGCGTGTGATCAAGGAGGCCTACAAACCTGACTCAGTTATACCAGCTCTGTCAGGAGGAATGGGCCAAAATTCACCCAACTTATTGTGGGAAGCTTGTGATAGGCTACCCAAAATATTTTACCTAAGTTAATAAACAATTTAAAGGCAATGCTACCAAAAACTCATTGAGTGTATGTAGACTTCTGACCCACTGGGAATGTGATGAAAGAAATAAAAGCTGAAATAAATCATTGTCTCTACTATTATTCTGACATTTCACATTCTTAAAATAAATTGGTGATCCTAACTGACCTAAGACAGGGCATTTTCAGAAATTGTGAAAAACTGAGTTTAAATGTATTTGGCTAAGGTGTATGTAAACTTCCGACTTCAACTGTATATACCGTAGTTCACTACTTTTGGCCATTCTGTCCTTTTCAAAGTTAGATAAGGGTCAGTCATATCGTAAGTGAGATTCATTCCTGCTTGGAAGCTGCTTCTTCTCTCACTGGAAGGCATCTGGGTTTGTATTCATAAAGCAAGTCAGAGTAGGTGTGCTGATCTAGATTCAGGTCCCCACTGTCCATGTAATCTTATTCCATTATGCTCAGAAAAGTCCAACCTGATCTTAGATCAGCACTCCTACTCTGAGACACATTATGAATATGTGCCCTGTAGTGGTAATAAGTGAGGGTCGCTGAGGCAGTACCTCCTTCAGGAGGAAGACATTTTACCTTAATAATTATGACTTCATCCACTTTGATTTGATTGATCATGTGGCAGGCTTGACAAGACACACAATTAAAAGAGTGTAAGGCGAGAAATGTATATTTAATGGTACGACTGATTTAAACGTAATGACGCATCCAGCACAGACGTAATGACCCAAGTAATCTAAGTGTGATTTAATGATGCACATTCCAATTTTAACTAAATTGAAACTGGAATATTTCCGGCTTGATGATTATGAGACACAAATGCAACAGTAATAATGATTATATCAAGGCCATTTTTAATCTTATTCCTTGTCAAATCTAAATCTATCACTGACTACCAAAGGTACAGTATTCTGTATTCAAAGTCCTGGATATCCTCAAATAAATATTCCACCTTTCCTATCTGAATCATCTGTGAACATACGAGAGAGCAGAAAACTGAGGACGGAGAGGGAGGAAGTGAAAAATGAAATGAGAAGAGCTTATTCTTTTAAGGCAGAAGCCATGCCAAGCTGGATTCCTCATCAAGGAGGAAGGAAGGTGTATTCAGGGGGAGCTGTCACTTTGCTAGAAGTGGGGGAGGGGGGGGGGTGCATATTTCACAGCAGCAGAGAGAGCCTGCCTGCCCCTAGTGCTGTCTTGGTCATTCACAGACTTGCAGCAACTGTCGTCTCCTTCTTAAAGACAATCCTCTAGAAAAGATGCCTCTGTTAATGCACAGTCTCCTGCCTGTCACAGTCTCCTGCCTGTCACAGTCTCCTGCCTGTCACAGTGTCCTGCCTGTCACAGTCTCCTGCCTGTCACAGTATCTTGCCTGTCACAGTATCCTGCCTTTCACAGTCTCCTGCCTGTCACAGTATCTTGCCTGTCACAGTATCCTGCCTTTCACAGTCTCCTGCCTGTCACAGTCTCCTGCCTGTCACAGTATCCTGCCTGTCACAGTCTCCTGCCTGTCACAGTCTCCTGACTTTCACAGTATCTTGCCTGTCACAGTATCCTGCCTTTCACAGTCTCCTGCCTGTCACAGTCTCCTGCCTGTCACAGTTCACTATAGGTGTGAGAGAGGGTTTTTTCACAAAAGGAAAATAGTCACATGAAGCATTATCTGCCATTACTTATGTAATATAACCAAGTCTCAGCTTGCAGGTTCCAATGGCACGTACTGTATCTTCAATATAAATGGCCTACAATAACAGCTATGGTATATGGATAAGGAGGTTATGAAAACAGTTTCCACAGGCATCTGCTGAGATTAGCAATGTGCTGAGAGAGTAAAGGGATGCCTCAAGGTCAAAGTTTTGACATGATCTAATTAATCGTAGTATAGACTGTAATATAATGTAAAATCGTTTCACAACACAAGTACTTCAACATTTATCGCCTCGCTGCACAAGGTGTGACAGGTAATTAAAGCTTCATTCAGTCGGTAAACAAATCATTTCCCTGTCTAATGTGGAGTAAACGCTTCACCCCTCCGCCCTCCTTCTCTTCTTCCCTTCTACTCCTGCCTCCCTCCCCTACAGGGACGTTGAGAAGTGAGACAGAAATGTGATCTTGTCTAGCCGACTATGTGGTGACTGGTCAATCCAGACCATTGATTATAGTTTCTGTCCCTTAATGAGTATGGTGATAGAATACCAGCCAGGACAGTAGAGAGAAACAGCGTCCTGGTGCTCTGCTGACAGTGTGCGTCCCAAATGGCACCCTATTCCCTATATAGTGCACAACTTTTGACCAGAGCCCTATACAGTCCTATAAATTAGGTAATCTATGGGCCCTGGTCAAAAGTGGTGCACTAAATAGGGAAAATGTGTGTTTTGGGATGCAGACTGACAGTCACCCTGAGAACACGCCCCCTGTCCTGCAGGCAGGCCCTGACACGGCCATTGTTCTCCTGCCCCCAATATCTGTTCCTGTTTCACTCTGACGTTAATCACTCTCATTGATGTATTGGGGCCAGTTTCCCAGATCTAGATTAAGCCAAGTCCTGAACTAAGAAGCACTTTCAATTAAGAATCTTGCTTTTTAGGAGTAGGCTTAATATGGGTCTGGGAAACCAGTCCTTGGTGTTTTAAACATTTCTACAGCATTCTTTATTGTTTATGTTTACTCAACAAAATCCAATTATCCAATTGAAGTAAACATTTGAGGAGGATTCAGTTCTGAATAACTCAACTGTGAAGGCAAACTTTGATTGATAAACAAAAACAACCAAATACAATGTTTATGGTAATAATAAGTGTATGAAATAACTCCCATACTTTTCTTTTTGGTATCTGCGTAAGGGAAAATATCTTTAATAATATAGTAGTGTGTGGATGGATGGGTGGAGAGATAAGAGAACAAAACGACAGTTCATCCTTGTCCTGAACACATTCAAACACAGCTTCCCTTCCCTCTGGCAGCTGGCAAACATCCACAATGTCATAAATCCCCTCCTTCTTTTTGTTCCACATCTTTTCGAATTTAGAACTGAAATAAACTTGAACTGTGGCCAACAAAATGCTTATATCCCCCGGCAGATCGGAGCCGGGCGGCCGGTATCGTCGTAGTGGCTAACTATTTGCTAACATAGCTAGCCATAAATCACGCAGAAGGAGGGCCTGTCCCAGAGCCCAGTGGCCGGAGGAGCGAGAGGAACATTTTCAGACCCATTTAACACGGATAATGCCTGCCGTTTCCCTCAGGGCCCTGGGGGCCCCGCAGCCAGGGCCCGTCATGAATTACCACCAGGCCCTCAACCTCCTAGCCAGGGCCTGTCTCTGTCTCTCTCTCTCACACACACACGCCCCTCTCCCTCCCATTCTCTCCTGCCAGCTGGGGCCACGGACTGATGACATTGTTTACCTGAAGGTCAGAACCTTCAGGTGATGAGGAGCGGTAGGAGAGAGGGTGAGGAAGGGGTAAGAGGTTAGGAAGAGGGGAGAATAGGGGAAGGAGGGGCAAGGAGGAGATAGGGATGAGGAGTGGGTTAGAGGTTACCTTTTAGGGTCTCCCAAAGCTCTGTTATTAATCTATAATAAATGATGCTGTGATCTCTGCTGCTGAGGTGAGATCATTTAATAACCCTGTTGACTCATTTAGGTCTAAACACATCCATTATACCCTGATGAAAACCTCTTCTATCCTTCTTCACATTCCTGCCTCAGAGAGAGTTGTTCCGGAGTTCCAAATTGAGCAGCAGCTGCTGAAAAATTGAGCTCCTACAAATATTGAAATTTACATGGTTTTTAGAGTGAAGTACTTCGGAAAAAAGCAAAAGAAAACTGCAAGACTGAATAGGAGAAAAAACAAGCAACAAACAAAGAAGATAGGCTTTTGAAAAAAGTTACTATTTTTCATAAAATTGTAGTTATCTTAGCTAGCTGAATTGTTTACCAGTTGCTCAGCAGTTTCTAGGGACTCTTTTGGAAGAAGCTAGCTAGCTAACGAAGAATAACAAAGAATATCTAGTTAACAGAAGAAAAGAAAGAGAAAATCAGGACAGAAGAAAAAGGATATCAAAGTGAAACAGTTCTCTAAAGACACAAGAGACAATAATACAAGAAACAACACTTCTGTAGCTTGTCAACTATGTGTCGGTCTATCCCTGTTCTCTCCTCTCTGCACAGGCCATACAAACGCTTCACACCGCGTGGCCGCTGCCACTCTAACCTGGTGGTCCCAGCGCGCACGACCCACGTGGAGTTCCAGGTCTCCGGCAGCCTCTGGAACTGCCGGTCTGCGGCCAACAAGGCTGAGTTCATCTCAGCCTATGCTACCCTCCAGTCCCTAGACTTCCTGGCGCTGACGGAAACATGGATTACCACAGATAACACTGCTACTCCTACTGCTCTCTCCTCGTCTGCCCACGTATTCTCGCATACCCCTAGAGCATCGAGCCAGCGGGGTGGTGGCACTGGAATCCTCATCTCTCCCAAGTGGACATTCTCTCTTTCTCCCCTGACCCATCTGTCTATCTCCTCATTTGAATTCCATGCTGTCACAGTTACCAGCCCTTTCAAGCTTAACATCCTTACCATTTATCGCCCTCCAGGTTCCCTTGGAGAGTTCATCAATGAGCTTGACGCCTTGATAAGTTCCTTTCCTGAGGATGGCTCACCTCTCACAGTTCTGGGTGACTTTAACCTCCCCACGTCTACCTTTGACTCATTCCTCTCTGCCTCCTTCTTTCCACTCCTCTCCTCTTTTGACCTCACCCTCTCACCTTCCCCCCCTACTCACAAGGCAGGCAATACGCTTGACCTCATCTTTACTAGATGCTGTTCTTCCACTAATCTCATTGCAACTCCCCTCCAAATCTCCGACCACTACCTTGTATCCTTTTCCCTCTCGCTCTCATCCAACACTTCTCACTCTGCCCCTACTCGGATGGTATTGCGCCGTCCCAACCTTCGCTCTCTCTCTCCCGCTACTCTCTCCTCTTCCATCCTATCATCTCTTCCCTCTGCTCAAACCTTCTCCAACCTATCTCCTGATTCTGCCTCCTCAACCCTCCTCTCCTCCCTTTCTGCATCCTTTGATTTTCTCTGTCCCCTATCCTCCAGGCCGGCTCGGTCCTCCCCTCCTGCTCCGTGGCTCGACAACTCACTGCGAGCTCACAGAACAGGGCTCCGAGCAGCCGAGCGGAAATGGAGGAAAACTCGCCTCCCTGCGGACCTGGCATATTTTCACTCCTCTCTACATTCTCCTCTTCTGTCTCTGCTGCTAAAGCCACTTTCTACCACTCTAAATTCCAAGCATCTGCCTCTAACTCTAGGAAGCTCTTTGCTACCTTCTCCTCCCTCCTGAATCCTCCTCCCCCTCCCCCCCCTCCTCCCTCTCTGCGGATGACTTCGTCAACCATTTTGAAAAGAAGGTTGACGATATCCGATCCTCGTTTGCTAAGTCAAACGACACCGCTGGTCCTGCTCACACTGCCCTACCCTGTGCTTTGACCTCTTTCTCCCCTCTCTCTCCAGATGAAATCTCGCGTCTTGTGACGGCCGGCCGCACAACAACCTGCCCACTTGACCCTATCCCCTCCTCTCTTCTCCAGACCATTTCCGGAGACCTTCTCCCCTACCTCACCTCGCTCATCAACTCATCCTTGACCGCTGGCTACGTCCCTTCCGTCTTCAAGAGAGCGAGAGTTACACCCCTTCTGAAAAAAACCTACACTCGATCCCTCCCATGTCAACAAATACAGACCAGTATCCCTTCTTTCTTTTCTCTCCAAAACTCTTGAACGTGCCGTCCTTGGCCAGCTCTCCTGCTATCTCTCTCAGAATGACCTTCTTGATCCTAATCAGTCAGGTTTCAAGACTGGGCATTCAACTGAGACTGCTCTTCTCTGTGTCACGGAGGCTCTCCGCACTGCTAAAGCTAACTCTCTCTCCTCTGCTCTCATCCTTCTAGACCTATCTGCTGCCTTTGATACTGTGAACCATCAGATCCTCCTCTCCACCCTCTCCGAGTTGGGCATCTCCGGCGCGGCCCACGCTTGGATTGCGTCCTACCTGACAGGTCGCTCCTACCAGGTGGCGTGGCGAGAATCTGTCTCCGCACCACGCGCTCTCACCACTGGTGTCCCCCAGGGCTCTGTTCTAGGCCCTCTCCTATTCTCGCTATACACCAAGTCACTTGGCTCTGTCATATCCTCACATGGTCTCTCCTATCATTGCTATGCAGACGACACACAATTAATCTTCTCCTTTCCCCCTTCTGATAACCAGGCGGCGAATCGCATCTCTGCATGTCTGGCAGACATATCAGTGTGGATGACGGATCACCACCTCAAGCTGAACCTCGGCAAGACGGAGCTGCTCTTCCTCCCGGGGAAGGAATGCCCGTTCCATGATCTCGCCATCACGGTTGACAACTCCCTTGTGTCCTCCTCCCAGAGTGCTAAGAACCTTGGCGTGATCCTGGACAACACCCTGTCATTCTCCACTAACATCAAGGCGGTGACCCGATCCTGTAGGTTCATGCTCTACAACATTCGCAGAGTACGACCCTGCCTCACACAGGAAGCGACGCAGGTCCTAATCCAGGCACTTGTCATCTCCCGTCTGGATTACTGCAACTCGCTGTTGGCTGGGCTCCCTGCCTGTGCTATTAAACCCCTACAACTCATCCAGAACGCCGCAGCCCGTCTTGTGTTCAACCTTCCCAAGTTCTCTCACGTCACCCCGCTCCTCCGCTCTCTCCACTGGCTTCCAGTTGAAGCTCGCATCCGCTACAAGACCATGGTGCTTGCCTACGGAGCTGTGAGGGGAACGGCACCTCCATACCTTCAGGCTCTGATCAGGCCCTACACCCAAACAAGGGCACTGCGTTCATCCACCTCTGGCCTGCTGGCCCCCTACCTCTGAGGAAGCACGGTTCCCGCTCAGCCCAGTCCAAACTGTTCGCTGCTCTAGCACCCCAATGGTGGAACAAGCTCCCTCACGACGCCAGGACAGCGGAGTCAATCACCACCTTCCGGAGACACCTGAAACCCCACCTCTTTAAGGAATACCTGGGATAGGATAAAGTAATCCTTCTAACCCCCCCCCCCTTAAAAGATTTAGATGCACTATTGTAAAGTGGTTGTTCCACTGGATATCATAAGGTGAATGCACCAATTTGTAAGTCGCTCTGGATAAGAGCGTCTGCTAAATGACTTAAATGTAAATGTAAATGTAGAGTGTCTGTCTGTCTGTCTGTCTGTCTGTCTGTCTGTCTGTCTGTCTGTGTGTCTGTGTGTGTGTGTGTGTGTGTGTGTGTGTAGGGTTGGGGGATGTGCTCTAGAGGTAGGGGGTTAGGGAGGGTGCATTAGGTACTCTTAGTGATTTCAACCATTCAACCGGTCATGTACTGAACAATGTAGCTGACACCATACAATCAGGATGGTCATGGTCATCTATTCCACATTGGTTCAACATCATTTCATTGAAATCACGTGGGAACAACGTTGATTCCACCAGTGTTTGCCAAGTGGGTTCTCTCTGTCCCAGGTGTCTCAGGTGTTTCTCCCCACAGGATCACTGCAGCAGGGCATGGTATGCATAGGTAGCTTGGCTTCAGACTGTGTTGTAGACAGGCTGACCCAGATGGCCAGAGTGGCATAAGGACAGACTGGATTCTAACCATCATAGCAACACTGTGACCTTGCTACAGCTACTGCAATCTTGAAGATGGATCCTCATATTAAATCACATAGATACTCCCTCACTGGAGCCTAACAGAGTACACAGAGGTGTATTACTACGTGTGTCAACCAGTTTATTAACTCCACATCCATATCTCGTTTTTAAGCATGATTTATTGAACAAAGAAATGACTATTATGATTAGTTCTCACACAGATTTCAATACTGCATCAATTAACCTTCTAATGTTGTTGTCCTTTGCAGCTTCACTTTGATCCGGATTTAAATCTGACTTTAAACAGACGTGTTGTCGGACTGCAGGGTCACACCTCGTTTCATCTGTTCCAATCAAAGCGGTTGTCACTCAGGCCAAATAGTGGGAAATTGAACCAATCAAA
The DNA here is from genome assembly GCF_901001165.1 of Salmo trutta. Classification (NCBI taxonomy): domain Eukaryota; kingdom Metazoa; phylum Chordata; class Actinopteri; order Salmoniformes; family Salmonidae; genus Salmo; species Salmo trutta. The sequence goes on along the minus strand of NC_042978.1, from coordinate 32,895,180 downwards.
AAGGATAAGAAAGCATAATTTACCCAAGCGACACTAGGCACATCAGAACTGCTTTAATGGACTTTTGCGTAAGGTCATTTCCATGAAAGCGCCAACATGTGAAGTGCATAGGAGCATGTCAAATTGGGTGTCAAATGAAAGCTAAGAGTACATTTTTTTAAATTTTATTAAGGCATATAGCTACATTTTTCAAACATTTTCCATCCCAACATTTTTTTCGAAGCAAAGGCTTTAATTTCTTGTCAAACAGATGGAAAAGGGGTCTTAAAAAACATCTACTATAAAAAGTGTTAAAAGGTATTAGAAATACATCAAAACATAAAAAAATATGTTGAAGTAAAGGCCCCTGCAAACTAATATCAACATTTACATTTAGTTTTGGAGACATTTTTCTGCCTTCTGTAAGTTTAATTATCATTGCCTTGGTCCTTAAAATTCCATTACCAAAAACCCACATATCTAAGATATTTTCTCATTTCTTTCCCTCATGAGGAGGGAGGATAATGAAAGTTCACACAACTAACAAGTAAAGGTAGACCTGTCATTTAGTTATAGTGTTTTCTGATAGCAATTTTGTTTATTAATTATTAAGTGATTAAAACTAACATTTTTTTACCAAATCGGTAATGGAGTTTCCCCAAAATATGCAACGGAAATCATATTAGTCACAAAGCACAGTTGGGTTTACAAGTTTGGACAGCACAGTACAGTACAGCACAGTAGAGTACAGTAAAGAAAAGTAAAGTACAGTAGAGTATAGTTCAGTTCAGTACAGTACAGTAGAGTTCAGTACAGTACACAATAGAGCATATTAGATTTGAGTAAATATAATGTACTGTATTGTGATGTACTGTACTGAACTCTAATGTAATGAACAATACTCTACTCTACCGAACTGAACTGTACTCTAATCAAATCAAATCAAATTGTAATAGTCACATGAGCCGAATACAACAGGTCCTTGGTGTGAAATGCTTTCACAGTGAAATGCTTACTTACGAGCCCCTAACCAACAATGCAGCTTAAAAAAATACGGATAAGAACAAGAAATAAAAATAAAAGTAACAAGTAATTAAAAAGCAGCAGTAAAATAACAGTAGCGAGACTATATACAGGGGGAACCGGTACAGAGTCAATGTGTGGCGGCACCAGTTAGTTGTGGTAGTATGTACATATAGGTAGAGTTATTAAAGTGACTATGCATAGATGACAACAGAGAGTAGCAGTGGTGTAAAGGGGGGGGGGGGCACTGCAAATAGTCTGGGTAGCCATTTGACTAGATGATCAGGAGTCTTATGAATTGGGGGTAGAAGTTGTTTAGAAGCCTCTTGGACCTAGACTTGGCGCTCCGGTACCACTTGCCGTGCGGTAGCAAAAAGAACAGTCTATGACCAGGGTGGCTGGAGTCTTTGACAATTTTTAGGGCCTTCCTCTGACACCGCCTGGTATAGAGGTCCTGGATGGCAGGAAGCTTGGCTTCAGTTATGTACTGGGCCGTTCACACTACCCTCTGTAGTGCCTTGAGGTCGGAGGCTGAGCAGTTGCCATACCAGTCAGTGATGCAACCAGTCAGTATGCTCTCGATGTTGCAGCTGTAGAACCTTTTGAAGATCTGAAGACACATGCCAAATCGTTTCAGTCTCCTAGGTTTTGTTGTGCCCTCTTCACGACTGTCTTGGTGTGCTTGGACCATGTTAGTTTGTTGGTGATGTGGACACCAAGGACCTTGAAGCTTTCAACCTGCTCCCCTGCAGCCCCGTCGAGGAGAATAGGGGCGTGCTCAGTCCTCTTTTCCCTGTAGTCCACGATCATCTCCTTTGTCTTGATCACGTTGAGGGAGAGGTTGTTTTCCTGGCACCACACGGCCAGGTCTCTGACCTCCTCCCTATAGGCTGTCTCATCGTTGTCGGTGATCAGGCCTACCACTGTTATGTCATCGGCAAACTTAATGATGGTGTTGGAGTCGTGCCTGGCCATGCAGTCATGAGTGAACAGGGAGTACAGGAGGGGACTGAGCACACACCCCTGAGGGGCCCCTGTGTTGAGAATCAGTGTGGCGGATGTGTTGTTACCTACCCTTACCACCTGGGAGCGGCCCGTCAGGAAGTCCAGGATCCAGTTGCGGAGGGGGGTGTTTAGTCCAAGGCTCCTTAGCTTATTGATGAGCTGTGAGGGCACTATGGTGTTGAACGCTAAGCTGTAGTCAATGAATAGCATTCTCACATTGGTGTTCCTTTTTTCCAGGTGGGAAAGGGCAGTGTGGAGTGCATTAGAGATTGCAGAAATCTGCTCCTTTTATTCTCTGTCCCCAACGCACCTGACAACCAGTTTTGCTAGCCTTTAGCCGTACCCTCATCCTACTCCTCCTCTGTTCCTCGGGTGATATTGACCTCATCCCATCAGTCGAGGATGCCTGGTCGTTCTTTAAAAGTAATTTCCTCACCATTTTAAATAAGCATGCCCCTTTCAAAAAATGTAGAACTAAGAACAGATATAGCCCTGTAACGGCCGTCGTAGGAAGTGGACCAAAATGCAGCGGGTACGTGAATGCTCATATTTATTTTATTACGAACACCACACGAAAACAACAAAACGAAAAAATGAACGACAGCTAACAGTTCTGCAGGCTAAACATAGCAGTGCACGAATACAACTTCCCACAAAAGGACAGGTGAAAACAGGCTACCTAAGTATGACTCTCAATCAGCAACAACGATGTACAGCTGTTCCTGATTGAGAGCCATACCAGGCCAACACAAAGAAATACACAACATAGATAGAACCTAGAATACGACACATAGAACATAACCCAAAAACCCCGTAATAATCAAACCAAACACCCCTCTACATAAACACACACCCCGAACCACATAAAACAAATACCCACCTGCCACGACCTGACCAAACTACAATAACAAATTACCCCTTCACTGGTCAGAACGTGACAAGCCCTTGGTCCACTCCAGACCTGACTGCCCTTGACCAGCGCAAAAATTTCCTGTGGCGGACTGCAATATCATCAAATAGTCCCCGCGATATGCAACTGTTCAGGGAAGTCAGGAACCAATACACACAGTCAGTTAGGAAAGCAAAGGCTAGCTTTTTCAAACAGAAATTAGCATTTTGTAGCTCTAACTCCAAAAGGTTTTGGGACACTGTAAAGTCCATGGAGAACAAGAGCACCTCCTCCCAGCTGCCCACTGCACTGAGGCTAGGAAACACGGTCACCACCGATAAATCCATGATAATCGAAAATTTCAATAAGCCTTTCTCTATGGCTGGCCATGCTTTCCTCCTGGCTACCCCAACCCCGGCCAACAGCTCCGCACCCCTCGCAGCTACTTGCCCGAGCCTCCCCAGCTTCACCTTCACCCAAATCCAGATCGCAGATGTTCTGAAAGAGCTACAAAACCTGGACCTGTACAAATCAGCTGGGCTAGACAATCTGGACCCCCTCTTTCTAAAATGATCTGCCGCTATTGTTGCAACCCCTATTACCAGTCTGTTCAACCTCTCTTTAATTTCATCCCAGATCCCTAAAGATTGGAAAGCTGCCGCGGTCAATCATCCCCCTCTTCAAAGGGGGTGACACTCTAGACCCAAACTGTTATAGACCTATATCCATCCTGCCCTGCCTTTCTAAAGTCTTTGAAAGCCAAGTGAATAAACAGATCACTGACCATTTTGAATCTCACCGTACCTTCTCCGCTGTACAATCCGGTTTCCGAGCTGGTCACAGGTGCACCTCAGCCACGCTCAAGGTACTAAACAATATCAGAACCGCCATCGATAAAAGACAGTACTGTGCAGCCGTCTTCATCGACCTGGCCAAGGCTTTCGACTCTGTCAATCACCGTATTCTTATTGGCAGACTCAATAGCCTTGGTTTCTCAAATGACTGCCTCGCCTGGTTCACCAGAACAGGGCTCCGGGCAGCCGAGCGGAAATGGAGGAAAACTCGCCTCCCTGCGGACCTGGCATCCTTTCACGCCCTCCTCTCTACATTTTCCTCTTCTGTCTCTGCTGCTAAAGCCACTTTCTACCACTCTAAATTCCAAGCATCTGCCCCTAACCCTAGGAAGCTCTTTGCTACCTTCTCCTCCCTCCTGAATCCTCCTCCCCCCCCCCCCCCCCTCCTCTCTCTCTGCGGATGACTTCGTCAACCATTTTGAAAAGAAGGCTGATGACATCCGATCCTCGTTTGCTAAGCCAAACGACACCGCTGGTCCTGCTCACACTGCCCTACCCTGTGCTTTGACCTCTTTCTCCCCCCTCTCTCCAGATGAAATCTCGCGTCTCGTGACGGCCGGCCGCCCAACAACCTGCCCACTTGACCCTATCCCCTCCTCTCTTCTCCAGACCATTTCCGGAGACCTTCTCCCCTACCTCACCTCGCTCATCAACTCATCCTTGACCGCTGGCTACGTCCCTTCCGTCTTCAAGAGAGCGAGAGTTGCACCCCTCCTGAAAAAACCTACACTCGATCCCTCCGACATCAACAACTACAGACCAGTATCCCTTCTTTCTTTTCTCTCCAAAACTCTTGAACGTGCCGTCCTTGGCCAGCTCTCCTGCTATCTCTCTCAGAATGACCTTCTTGATCCTAATCAGTCAGGTTTCAAGACTGAGCATTCCACTGAGACTGCTCTTCTCTGTGTCACGGAGGCTCTCCGCACTGCTAAAGCTAACTCTCTCTCCTCTGCGCTCATCCTTCTAAACCTATCTGCTGCCTTTGATACCGTGAACCATCAGATCCTCCTCTCCACCCTCTCCGACCTGGGCATCTCCGGCGCGGCCCACGCTTGGATTGCGTCCTACCTGACAGGTCGCTCCTACCAGGTGGCGTGGCGAGAATCTGTCTCCGCACCACGTGCTCTCACCACTGGTGTCCCCCAGGGCTCTGTTCTAGACCCTCTCCTATTCTCACTATACACCAAGTCACTTGGCTCGGTCATATCCTCACATGGTCTCTCCTATCATTGCTACGCAGACGACACACAATTAATCTTCTCCTTTCCCCCTTCTGATAACCAGGTGGCGAATCGCATCTCTGCATGTCTGGCAGACATATCAGTGTGGATGACGGCTCACCACCTCAAGCTGAACCTCGGCAAGATTGAGCTGCTCCTCCTCCCAGGGAAGGACTGCCCGTTCCATGATCTCGCCATCACGGTTGACAACTCCCTTGTGTCCTCCTCCCAGAGTGCTAAGAACCTTGGCGTGACCCTGGACAACACCCTGTCGTTCTCCACTAACATCAAGGCGGTGACCCGATCCTGTAGGTTCATGCTCTACAACATTCGCAGAGTACGACCCTGCCTCACACAGGAAGCGGCGCAGGTCCTAGTCCAGGCACTTGTCATCTCCCGTCTGGATTACTGCAACTCGCTGTTGGCTGGGCTCCCTGCCTGTGCCATTAAACCCCTACAACTCATCCAGAACGCCGCAGCCCGTCTGGTGTTCAACCTTCCCAAGTTCTCTCACGTCACCCCGCTCCTCCGCTCTCTCCACTGGCTTCCAGTTGAAGCTCGCATCCGCTACAAGTCCATGGTGCTTGCCTACGAAGCTGTGAGGGGAACGGCACCTCCGTACCTTCAGGCTCTGATCAGGCCCTACACCCAAACAAGGGCACTGCGTTCATCCACCTCTGGCCTGCTGGCCCCCCTACCTCTGCGGAAGCACAGTTCCCGCTCAGCCCAGTCAAAACTGTTCGCTGCTCTGGCACCCCAATGGTGGAACAAGCTCCCTCACGACGCCAGGACAGCGGAGTCAATCACCACCTTCCGGAGACACCTGAAACCCCACCTCTTTAAGGAATACCTGGGATAGGATAAAGTAATCCTTCTACCCCCCCCCCCCCCCCCAAAAGATTTTGATGCACTATTGTAAAGTGGTTTTTCCACTGGATATCTTAAGGTGAATGCACCAATTTGTAAGTCGCTCTGGATAAGAGCGTCTGCTAAATGACTTAAATGTTAAATGTAATTGTAACTACTTCGCAGATAGATTTCAGTGTGTAAAATCGGAGGGGCTGTTGTCCGAACGTCTGGCAGTCTCTATGGGGGTACCACAGGGTTCAATTATCAGGCCGACTCTTTTCTCTGTCTATATCAACGATGTCGCTCTTGCTGCGGGTGATTCCCTGATCCACCTCTACGCAGACGACACCATTCTGTATACATCTGGCACTTCTTTGGACACTGTGTTGACTAACCTCCAAACGAGCTTCAATGCCATACAACACTCCTTCCGTGGCCTCCAACTGCTCTTAAACGCTAGCAAAACCAAATGCATGCTTTTCAACCGTTTGCTGCCCGCACCTGCCCACCTGACTGACATCACTACTCTGGACAGTTCTGACCTAGAATACGTGGACAACTACAAATACCTAGGTGTCTGGCTAGACTGTAAACTCTCCTTCCAGACTCATATCAAGCATCTCTAATCCAAAATCAAACCTGGAATCGGCATTCTATTTCGCAACAAAGCCTCCTTCACTCACGCCGACAAACTTACCCTATTTAAACTGACTATCCTACCGATCATCAACTTCGGCGATGTCATCTACAAAATCCCAATACTATTTCCAATACTCTACTCAGCAAATTGCAAGCAGTCTATCACAGTGCCATCCGTTTTGTTACCAAATTGCCTTATACCACCCACCACTGTGACCTGTATGCTCTAGTCGGCTGGCCCTCGCAACATATTCGTCGCCAGACCCACTGGCTCCAGGTCATCTACAAGTCTATGTTAGGTAAAGCTCTGCCTTATCTCAGCTCACTGGTCACGATAACAACACCCACCCGTAGCACGCGCTCATCCCCAAAGCCAACACCCCCTTTGGCCGCCTTTCCTTCCAGTTCTCTGCTGCCAGTGACTGGAACGAATTGCAAAAATCGCTGAAGCTGGAGACTTACATTTTCCTCACTAACTTTAAACATCAGCTATCTGAGCAGCTAACCGATCGCTGCAGCTGTACATAGTCCATCTGTAAATAGCCCACCCAATCTACCTACCTCATCCCCATATTGTTTTTATTTACTTTGCTGCTCTTTTGCACACCAGTATCACTACTTACACACCATCATCTGCTCATCATCATCTGCTCATCTATCACTCCAGTGTTAATCTGCTAAATTTGCTACTATGGCATATTTATTGCCATACCTCCTCATGCCATTTGCACACACTGTATATAGACTTTCTTTTTTCTATTGTGTTATTGACTGTACGCTTGTTTATTCCATGTGTAACTCTGTGTTGTTGTTTCTGTCGCACTGCTTTGCTTTATCTTGGCCAGGTCGCAGTTGTAAATGAGAACTTTTTCTCAACTAGCTTACCTGGTTAAATAAAGGTGAAATAAAAAAATAAAATAAAAAAGTCAGGTCCAGACCAACCAAATTTGGTCTTGTTTGGGGACAGAGCTCATTAAAATAATAGTCAGTGTGTAGAATAAGATATTACATATTTATATTTTTGTGTACCTATTTAGGATAAATCACCATGAAGAGAATGACATTCAAATCCATAATTATGCATTTCTGTGTAGTACAGATCAGTGACCCATGATTCAATTCCGTTACCGCAATTCCGTTACCGGTTGTAAATCCACTGCACTTACTGCAGTTTAATAACCAAAAGAGATTTTTTCAAAGTCAACGTGTCATGATACAGGACTCGTTTTACTGTGGATATAGATACTTTTGTACCTGTTTCCTCCAGCATTTTCACAAGGTCCTTTACTGTTGTTCTGGGATTGATTTGCACTTTTCACACCAAAGTAAGTTCATCTCTAGGAGACAGAACGCGTCTCCTTCCTGAGCGGTATGACGGCTGCGTGGTCCCATGGTGTTTATACTTGCGTACTATTGTTTGTACAGATGAACGTGGTACCTTCAGGCATTTGGAAATTGCTCCCAAGGATGAACCAGAGTGTGGAGGTCTACAATTTCTTTTCTGAGGTCTTGGCTGATTTCTTTTGATTTTCCCATGATGTCAAGCAAAGAGGCACTGAGTTTTAAGGTAGGCCTCCTCAAATTGACTCAAATTATGTCATTTAGCCTATCAGAAGCTTCTGAAGCCATTACATCATTTTCTGGAATTTTCCATGCTGTTTAAAGGCACAGTCAACTTAGTGTATGTAAACTTCTGACCCACTGGAATTGTGATACAGTGAATTATAAGTGAAATAATCTGTCTGTAAACAATTGTTGGAAAAATGACGTGTGTCATGCACAAAGTAGATGTCCTAACTGACTTGCCTAAACTATAGTTTGTTTACAAGAAATTTGTGAAGTGGTTACAAAACGAGTTTTAATGACTTCAACCTAAGTGTATGTAAACTTCCGACTGCAACTGTATATATTTACCCCAAAAAGATATGGGGGATTGGAAATGATGCAGACAATTACATTGATGGAAGCAACAATCTTTCCGCAATATTAAGCTGATCCACCCCTAAAAAAAATATTTAAAAAAATATATATATTTTTTAAATAAATGTATTATAAAAAAGTAGGCTTTATGCATAGAGTTTTTTGGTTTGTTAAATGTTGAAATCAATAACAAAAACCACTTGTAGTCAGTTGGGTAACCCTAACCTTAACCCGTAACCCTTCTTAACCCTAAACTTAAGCCTAACCTAATCCTAGCCCTAACCCTGACCCTTACCCTCATTCTAAACCTAACACTAAACTAACAGTAACCTTAGCAAGTAGTTGCTTATCAACATATAGATAGTTGATAGTATGACCATCTATTTGGTATTTTATTAGGATCCCCATTAGCTATTTCAGAAGAAGCAGCTACTCTTCCTATCATCTACACTGAGAGTACAAAACAGGAGCACCTGCTCTTTCCATGACATAGACTGACCAGGTCACTTGTTAAATCCACTTCATTCAGTGTAGATGAAGGGGAAGATTTTTAAGCCTTGAGACAATTGAAACATGGATTATGTATGTGTGCCATTCAGATGGTGAATGGGCAAGACAAAATATTTAAATGCCTTTGAATGAGTTGTGATAGTAGATGCCAAGTGCACCAGTTTGTATCAAGAACTGCAATGCTGCTGGGTTTGTCATGCTCAACAGTTTCCCATGTATATCAAAAATGGTCCAGCACCCAAAGGACATCCAGCCAACTTGACAACTGTGGGAAGCATTGAAGTAAACATGGCCAGCATCCCTGTGGAACGCTTTTGATACCTTGTAGAGTCCATGCCCTGATGAATTGAGGCTGTTCTGAGGGCCAAATGGGAAGGGGGGAAGAACTCTATATTAGGAAGGTGTTCTTAACGTTTGGTATACTCAGTGTATATGGGACTATCCAACTAAAGTGTGACTGTCAGTTCTGACTGGAAGTATTTTAGGTAATACAGTACAATAATATACTGATGCAGTATAAATGTCTGACCAACGAATGAAGTGTTCAGACAATTTAGTTCCTCACCTTGACTTTAAAGTGAAGTGACGTAGAGTTTAAAGTGTTTTGTTCTTATGACTGTTAACATTAACAAAGGAGATACACACTTTCTGAAAAGTGTTATAAATTGCATTTGGTGACCTTGGATTTGATCCAATTCTGTAAAATGTGTTTCCAAAGACACATGACACACAAGAACGCACATGCACGTCTGCACGCACGCACACACACACACACACACACACACACACACACACACACACACACACATCAGTTCTAAAGAGCTTCTATAGCGCCACAGGAAGACATGATGGAATATTAGATGAAGCAGCTGTGGTTCTCTGATGTATATAAACTTGAGTTTCAATCTCCTGTTCATGTCAAGGTCTGTAATAGACCACTATGTCCTGTCTGTCTCCTATTACTAAGGCTATCTCCCAAATGGCACCCTATTCCCTATATTAGTGCACTACTTTTGATCAGGGCCCATAGGGAAGTCCATAGGGCTATGGTCAAAAGTAGTGCACTATATATGGAATAGGATGCCATTTAGGACTAACCCTATTGGTCACACACACAAACACTTATCTAGGTCCTGTCAGATGAGAGCACCATCAAACCCCTCGTATAACAGATAGACCATCACCATCGCTGGGTTTGCCTGTCTGTATCCACAATAGCCCCTTAAACTGCAGGCCACAGGTGCTGGATCTACCCAGCCAGAACACTGATAAATGACAAATATCAAACACCCAACCCAATGACATCATAGCGTTTATATGTGAAAGATTGACTGAGAGATGGTCAAGCGACGAGTGTGGGCAGACAGGCAGACATGCTCCAGCTCTGATTATACACATCGCACAGGTTCTGTAGCCAACGTAGCCAAGTCTTCCTCTTTTTCTCAGAGAAAACGATTTGATTTGCAGCCCTTAGGCTACCATTCAAAAGATACGACCCATAATACCGGCACTACACTGTTTTCTTTATTGCCTGCTTTTCTAACGTCTACCAACCTTGCCAGCAGGCATGCCAGCTAAGATAGTTAGACTAGCTAATCTAATTTGATTTATAGCCTGAAATGGCTTCTTGGTAGCTAGGTATGAGGTTGGGAGATTGGGAACCTATCTGGGCTATCTAAAGACAACGTCATAAAATTGCTAGGTGGCTATTAGTATTACAGAGAAACAACAACTACAAAAATGTATAAAAAAATTTAAACATATTTTTTAATAAACAGGACAAATCTGAGGTGGCACGTGCCCCTGTGCCCCTTATGGGCATGACGCCTCTGGCCACACGGACTTGACTTGTGACTCGACCATTGGTGACATGGACTCGATTCGGACTTGAGGTTTAATGACTCGACTACATCACTGGGCGAAACAGACACTAGCTCATGTTCATTGTCATTTGCCCCTGTACTACTTCTGGACATCAATGTGGCTGCAGCGTCTGTGGAACGTTGATAACAATGGTGTGATGGAGGTGCAACCCATAGTACTTTACGGTTCAATCTGGTGATTGTGCTCTCTCTCTCTCTCTCTCTCTCTCTCTCTCTCTCTCTCTCTCTCTCTCTCTCTCTCTCTCTCTCTCTCCTCTCTCTCTCCTCTCTCTCTCTCTCCTCTCTCTCTCTCCTCTCTCTCTCTCCTCTCTCTCTCTCTCCTCTCTCTCTCTCTCTCTCTCTCTCTCTCTCTCTCTCTCTCTCTCTCTCTCTCTCTCTCTCTCTCTCTCTCTCCTATCTCTCTCTCTCTCTCTCTCTCTCTCTCCTCTTCCCTCTCTCTCTCTCTCTCTCGCATGTTTGTTGTGTATGTAATGGACTGATAATTCTGATATATTGCTATATATGTTTGTCAGATTTCTGCTGTTCGGAACAGAATGTAATGTTATGTAGAAAAATATGTTGGTAGGACAAGGCTATATCTAATTGTTCACATGGAAGTCAGTGATTTATGTTTACTATAGGTTAATGTGACTAAAATGAGACTAAAACGAAAGAGCATTTAGTTGACTAAAATGCCCCAATGTTTTCGTCATTTTGACAATAAACAGACTAAATCCTTATTCAAATTACAAAAATGTGACTAAGACGTAATGATATTTTAGTCAAAAAGATTAAGACTAGATCTTTATTTTTTATATTGCAGATAAATTGTAGTTTCCATCAATGTAATTGTCTGCATCACTTCCAATCCCCCATATATTTTTTGCAAACATATATATTTTATTTTTTATTTTTATTTCACCTTTATTTAACCAGGTAGGCAAGTTGAGAACAAGTTCTCATTTACAATTGCGACCTGGCCAAGATAAAGCAAAGCAGTTCGACAACATACAAAAACACAGAGTTACACATGGAGTAAAACAACATACAATCAATGATGCAGTAGAAAAAAATAAGACTATATACAATGTGAGCAAATGATGTGAGATAATGGAGGTAAAGGCAAAAAAATGCCATGGTGGCAAAGTAAATAAAGTATGGCAAGAAAAAACACTGGAATGGTAGATTTGTAGTTTGAAGAAAGTTAAAAGTTAAAATATAAATAATATGGTGCAAAGGAGCAAAATAAATAAAATAAATAAATACAGTAGGGGAAGAGGTAGTAGTTTGGGCTCAATTAAAGATGGGCTATGTACAGGTGCAGAGATCTGTGAGCTGCTCTGACAGCTGGTGCTTAAAGCTAGTGAGGGAGATAAGTGTTTCCAGTTTTAGAGATTTTTGTAGTTCGTTCCAATCATTGGCAGCTGAGAACTGGAAGGAGAGACGACCAAAGGAGGAGTTGGCTTTAGGGGTGACCAGAGAGATATACCTGCTGGAGCGCGTGCTACAGGTGGGTGCTGCTATGGTGACCAGTGAGCGGAGATAAGGGGGGACTTTACCTAGCAGGGTCTTGTAGATGACCTGGAGCCAATGTGTTTGGCGACGATGATGAAGTGAAGGCCAGCCAACGAGAGCATACAGGTCGCAGTGGTGGGTTGTATATGGGGCTTTGGTGACAAAACGGATGGCACTGTGATAGACTGCATCCAGCTTGTTGAGTAGGGTATTGGAGGCTATTTTGTAAATGACATCGCCGAAGTCGAGGATTGGTAGGATGGTCAGTTTTACGAGGGTATGTTTGGCAGCATGAGTGAAGGATGCTTTGTTGCGAAATAGGAAGCCAATTCTAGATTTCACTTTGGATTGGAGATGATTGATGTGAGTCTGGAAGGAGAGTTTACAGTCTAACCAGACACCTAGGTATTTGTAGTTGTCCACAAATTCTAAGTTAGAACCGTCCAGAGAAGTTATGCTGGATGGGCGGGCAGGTGCAGGCAGCGATCGGTTGAAGAGCATGCATTTAGTTTTACTTGTGTTTAGGAGCAGTTGGAGACCACGGAAGGAGAGTTGAATGGCATTGAAGCTCGTCTGGAGGGTTGTTAACACAGTGTCCAAAGAAGGGCCAGAAGTATACAGAATGGTGTCGTCTGCGTAGAGGTGGATCAGAGATTCACCAGCAGCAAGAGCGACATCATTTATGTATACAGAGAAAAGAGTTGGCCCAAGAATTGAACCCTGTGGTACCCCCATAGAGACTGCCAGAGGTCCAGACAGTAGGCCCTCCGATTTGACACACTGAACTCTGTCAGAGAAGTAGTTGGTGAACCAGGCGACGCAATCGTTTGAGAAACCAAGGCTACTAAGTCTGCCGATGAGGATGTGGTGATTAACAGAGTCAAAAGCTTTGGCCAGGTCAATGAATACGGCAGCACAGTAATGTTTCTTATCGATGGCGGTTACGATGTCGTTTAGGACCTTGAGCGTGGCTGAGGTGCACCCATGACCAGCTCTGAAACCAGATTGCATAGCGGAGAGGGTGCGGTGGGATTCAAAATAGTCGGTAATCTGTTTGTTGACTTGGCTTTCGAAGACCTTAGAAAGGCAGGGTAGGATGGATATAGGTCTGTAGCAACTTGGGTCAAGAGTGTCACCTCCTTTGAAGAGGGGGATGACAGCAGCTGCTTTCCAATCTATGGGAATCTCAGACGACACGAAAGAGAGGTTGAACAGGCTAGTAATAGGGGTTGCAATAATTTCGGCAGATAATTTTAGAAAGAAAGGGTCCAGATTGTCAAGCCCAGCTGATTTGTAGGGGTCCAGATTTTTCAGCTCTTTCAGAACATCAGCTGAATGGATTTGGGAGAAGGAGAAATGGGGGAGGCTTGGGCGAGTAGCTGTGGGGGGTGCAGTGCTGTTGAATGCAGTAGGGGTAGTTAGGTGGAAAGCATGGCCAGCCGTAGAAAAATGCTTATTGAAATTCTCAATTATAGTGGGCTTATCGGTGGTGACAGAGTTTCCTATCCTCAGTGCAGTGGGCAGTTGGGAGGAGGTGTTCTTATTCTCCATGGACTTTACAATGTCCCAGAACTTTTTAGAGTTGGAGTTGCACGAAGCAAATTTCTGTTTGAAAAAGCTAGCCTTGGCGTTTCTAACTGCCTGTGTGTATTGGTTTCTAACTTCCCTAAAAAGTTGCATATCGCGGGGGCAGTTCGATGCTAATGCAGAACGCCACAGGATATTTTTGTGTTGGTTAAGGGCAGTCAGGTCTGGGGAGAACCAAGGGCTATATCTGTTCCTGGTTCTAAATTTCTTGAAAGGGGCATGCTTATTTAAGATGGAGAGGAAGGCATTTAAAAAAAATAACCAGGCATCCTCTACTGACGGGATGAGGTCAATATCCTTCCAGGATACCAGGGCCAGGTCGATTAGAAAGGCTTGCTCGTTGAAATGTTTCAGGGAGCGTTTGACAGTGATGAGTGGAGGTCGTTTGACCGCTGACCCATTACGGGTGCAGGCAATGAGGCAGTGATCGCTGAGATCTTGGTTGAAAACAGCAGAGGTGTAATTAGAGGGCACATTGGTTAGGATGATATCTATGAGGGTGCCAGTGTTTGCGGCTTTGGGGTTGTACCTGGTGGGTTCATTCATAATTTGTGTGAGATTGAGGGCATCAAGCTTGGATTGTAGAATGGCTGGGGTGTTAAGCATGTCCCAGTTTAGGTCGCCTAGTAGCACGAGCTCTGAAGATAGATGGGGGGCAATCAGTTCACATATGGTGTCCAGAGCACAGCTAGGGGCCGAGGGGGGTCTATAGCAGGCGGCAACGGTGAGAGACTTGTTTTTGGAGAGGTGGATTTTTAAAAGTAGAAGTTCAAATTGTTTGGGTATATATATATATATATATATATATACGCTGGATTAGCTAACGCAACGTGCCATTGGAACACGAGTGATGTTTTCTGATAATGGGCCTCTGTACGCCTATGTTAATATTCCATTAAAAAATCTGCCGTTTCCAGCTACAATAGTCATTTACAACATTACATTGTCTACGCTGTATTTCTGATCAATTTGATGTTATTTTAATGGACTAAATGCTTTTCTTTCAAAAACAAGGACATTTGTAGTTGACGCCAAACTTTTGAAAAGTAGTGTACGTTTTACGGACACAGTATATTTGACATTAGTTATCTTGTTGTTATTAGTTGTTTTTATTCCCAACCTTCAGCTCCATTCAACCCCTCCCATCTATCTCTTAACACCATCCATATTGGATTTCTATTTGCCATATATTATTCAACTGTGCTGTGATTTTTCACAAACATTCTGAACCTTTCTATTCTCATAATTTCTTCAGATTGTAAATGAAAAATAAACATTTCTGCTAAAAGTATTATTATATTATCGATCGATTGACTATGACTTTTCAGATCCCCCAGTACTGCTATCTGCGGAGTTAACTCCAGGTAAATGTTGCAATTCTTCAGCCATTCCTGAACCTGCGTCCAAAAACAAGCTACATATGGACAGTACCAAAACAAATGATCTAATGATTCTGTCTCTTCGCAGCAAAATCTGCAGAGCTGGGAAGGTTGTATCCCCCATTTAAGAGTGCCAAAATTAACACTGGGTCGGTGCCCTGGTCTAAAGTAGTGCACTATTTATAGGGAATAGGGTGCCATTTGGGCCGCACACTGAGTGATTACAGAGAGAGAAGACCTCACAGACAGACTCTAAACAAATGGGTGAGTCATTAGACTCTCATTAGTGTGTCAGACAATCTAATCAGGACCATGGCTTTCTGGACTGGACCTTCCTGAAAGGAAAACAACATGCTCACAAATGGAATCTAAGTAATGTATCCTAAAATGGCTCTGGCAACATACTAGAATGATGAAATTGTTATATTGTAAGAGTTGAATAGTGGATTAAAGACAAATTGACAAACATTTTATTTCCGTTTGACATAAATGACACATCCCATTCTATTATTTTCATACTGTATATCTAAGATAATAGCAGGATGCATATTTTCACAAATTAGATATTGACATTTCTCTGTCTCTGTTGTGCAGAACAAAACATGTGGGTGATTTATAACTAGCACTGGAGCAGCTACAATAAATGTCTCTGTTAGATCCATGTAGTTGCCACAGCTGCCACGTTCAATTGTCAAAAATATGAGGTTCAGTTCTAGCAATCCCCACTTGTGTGTCTACTAACATACAGCCAGCTCATTTGGCTTGCTCTGTTTCTGGATTCCATCCTGTATTGATAGTATAAGGTACCACATGGTAGGTAGCGCAGACATGGTAGGTAGCGCAGACATGGTAGGTAGCGCAGACATGGTAGGTAGCGCAGACATGGTAGGTAGCGCAGACATGGTAGGTAGCGCAGACATGGTAGGTAGCGCAGACATGGTAGGTAGCGCAGACATGGTAGGTAGCGCAGACATGGTAGGTAGCGCAGACATGGTAGGTAGCGCAGATCTCTGGCAAGGAATAGAAAGCGATGCTCACGAAGAAGAAGAAATCTTCTATTTGTGCTAAACTGCTGACCCTTCACAATGGAATCTAAAGGCTGGGTATTAAATTGGAAGATTGCTTGGCCCTAATGGCACCCTATTCCCTTTATAGTGCACTACTTTTGACCAAATCCCTATGGAGGGGTACCATTTCGGACACAATCTAAATGGGATGTTGTCCAAGGCAGTGGTGAAGTGCCACACATCCAAAAGGCCCACTGTAAATGACACTACAACATTCACATTCAGTACAATACAGTACAGGCCTGAGGCTCAGCTAGCTTTTACTCCGATGCCATTGACACTTTCACATTGGGGTGCTTGTTAGTCCTGTAGAGCCATATGGTACAGATAGAGAGCCCTTGACAGTTGACAGTATTGAAAAATGTAATAATAATCAAAACTAGGGATGCACGATATATCGGTGAACATATCGGAATCAGACGATATTAGCTAAAAATGGCAACATCGGCCCGATGTCTAATTTAACGCCAATGTTAAAAACCGATGTCAAAGCTGCCGTGCATAACTATATAACGTAGGTACATGACGTAAGGACGTCACGTAAAATGTTGCGCTACACGTGCAACACAGCATTCCTAACCTAGCCCACAATGTCTGCTGTGTGGATCGAGCAGTCAACAAGTCGAGCAGTCATTTGAAAGAGTAAGAACATTTCAGCGAGACAACTCATAGGCGAAATCCATTAAAGCCAAGATAATGGAATTCATTTCCCTTGACAATCAACCGTTCTCTGTCGTGGGTGATGTTGGCTTTCGCCGACTAGTTGAGCACCAGTACACACTACCAAGTGCGCTATTTTTCAGATGTTGCCCTACCGGAGTTACACAGTAATAGCGTCACTGCCATTAGCTTCACGACATACATACTATGGAACACTGTTTGGGTCTTTGAGTGTAAAAAAAAATACAGTAGCACTGTCAAAGCTGTACAAAAAAGTCTGCAAACAACCAAACACCGGCCACGAATAATGTGTTTACAATACCGCGTTGGTAATAAAGGATCATTTGTTTGACCACAACTTCTGGGGTAGCTAGCTTTTCATTATTCTTTGCCTTTTTATTATTCTTTGCAATGATTTAGGAATCCTTGTGAGTAAGTATTAGCTAGGTTGCCACTTGTTATTCGCCTATTGAAATTGAATTTCAGTTCATGAAAATAAATAGCTAGCCAGCTACTTATTAACCCTGTTGCCCAAAGCTAATGTTATAAGCAGCCAGCTAGCTTTATCTGGCTAGTGAGGCTCGACCGGACTGGGTTATGTGTTGTGAAGCTAGCCACAATAAGGATTTGGCCCAAAAGTGGAATTTGCGGTTTGCCTTCAAAATAAAAGTATGTCATTGACAGTGATGCAAATGAATACAAATAGTAGAATTATGCCAGGATTTTATTTTGAAGGCTAACTGCAAAGTCCACTATTGTGGCTAATCCTTATTGTGGCTAGCTTCACATAGATGGGTCCGACCACCATTAATGAAATAAGAACTGTCTTATAAATTAGGGTTATTGTAGATGATGACACCTAGCTATATAGTTAGCTTGCCAGCTACTGAAACAGATTATGTCGTTTTTCTATGTTTTTGGGGAAGAACATTGTTTGCAATCATGAGCTAGCTAGCTTTTTTAATGACCAGCACTGTAGGTGCGCGAGACAACTTTACCAGCATCATAGCATACGTATCAATGAATTGTTGTGACATATGAAATATGAGTGATAGTGTAATCAATGTGCAATAACTACGTAAAGAATGTATGAACGCGTTAAATTATTATGTGACGTGCAGTCATATTCAGGTCCTGATTGGTCAACAAGCTTATTTGACACATCAAATAGTGTTATTTGACACGTATCTTTTTTGACATGCAAAGACCCAAACGGCGTTCCATAGAAATCCTGGTTAAGATTGAAACGACTGAAGAAATGAACAACGAAACAGCACAGAAAGTAAGTTAAATAAATAGTTTTTGATTATGTTTTACTGGTAATGGTGACATACGTAAATGCCAACAAAATATTGCTTTGGTCAGTGTGGTGTGGTGTGTGTAACCTTTATTTAACTAGGCAACTCAGTTAAGAACAAATTCTTATTTACAATGACAGCCTACCCCGGCCAAACCCGGACGACGCTGGGGCAATTGTGCGCCGCCCTATGGGTCTCCCAATCACGGCCGGATGTGATAGAGCCTGGATTCGAACCTCTTGCACTGAGATGCAGTGCCTTAGACTGCTGCGTCCATGTGTGTGTTAACTATTTAACTGTACTAGAGTTCTTAAAAGGCTGCTAACATTTTAAATATTGGTTATCGGTATCGTTTTTTTGGGGGGCAAGGAAAATATTGGATATCGGGTACTGGCAAAAAATGTCATATCGGTGCATCACTAATCAAAACCACTGTTGGATGAAAAGGTACAAGTGTCAAAACATTTAATTCATGTCGCATTGGCACAAGTCAAACAACAAGATATACACTGAGTGTACAAAATATTAGGAACACCTGCTCTTTCCATGACATAGACTGACCAGGTGAATCCAGGTGAAAGCTATGATCCCTTATTGATGTCACCTGTTAAATCCACTTCAATAGGTAGATGAAGGGGAGGAGACAGGTTAAAGAAGGATTTTTAAGCCTTGAGACAATTGAGACATGGATTGTGTATGTGTGCCATTCAGAGGGTGAATGGGCAAGACAAAAGTTCTAAGTGCCTTTAAACGGGATATGGTAGTAGGTGCCAGGCGCACTGGTTTGAGTGTGTCAAGAACTGCAAACTTGCTGGGTTTTTCACACTCAAATGTTTCCTGTGTGTATCAAGAATGTTCCACAACCCAAAGGACATCCAGCCAACTTGACACAACTGTGGGAAGCATTGGAGTCAACATGGGCCAGCATCCCAGTAGAACGCTTTTGACACCTTGTAGAGTTCATG